>NW_027182444.1:12788857-13098730 GCF_040938575.1 Ambystoma mexicanum
AATCCTGAGACCCTTCCTATAGCATGAGATGTGATATCACAATGCTTATACCAAACCTGAGACCGTTCCTCTAGCTTGAGATGTGATATCCAACTCCTTCCCATTCCAATCCTGAGACCCTTCCTATAGCATGAGATGTGATATCTCAAGGCCTCTAATACCAAACCTGAGATCGTTCCTCTAACATGAAATGTGATATCCAACTCCTTCCCCTTCCAAACCTGAGAGCCTTCCTATAACATGAGATGTGACAGCCAAGTCCTCCCCATTCCAATCCTGAGACCCTTCCTATAGCATGTGATGTGATATCTCAATTCTTATACCAAACCTGAGACCCTTCCTATGGCATGAGATGTCATATACAACTCCTTCCCATTCCAATCCTGAGACCCTTCCTATAGCATGAGATGTGATATCTCAATGCTTATACCAAACCTGAGACCCTTCCTATAGCATGAGATGTGATATCCAACTTCTTCCCATTCCAATCCTGAGACCCTTCCTATAGCATGAGATGTGATATCTCAAGGCCTCTAATACCAAACCTGAGATCGTTCCTCTAACATGAAATGTGATATCCAACTCCTTCCCCTTCCAAACCTGAGAGCCTTCCTATAACATGAGATGTGACAGCCAAGTCCTCCCCATTCCAATCCTGAGACCCTTCCGATAGCAGAGATGTGATATCTCAATGCTTATACCAAACCTGAGACCCTTCCTATGGCCTGAGATGTCATATGCAACTCCTTCCCATTCCAATCCTGAGACCCTTCCTATAGCATTAGATGTGATATCTCAATGCTTATACCAAATCTGAGACCCTTCCTATAGCATGAGATGTGATATCCAACTTCTTCCCATTCCAATCCTGAGACCCTTCCTATAGCATGAGATGTGATGTCTCAATTCTTCTAATACCAAACCTGAGATCCTTCCTATAACATGAGATGTGATATCCAACTCCTTCCCATTCCAATCCTGAGACCCTTATGATAGCATGAGATGTGATATCTCAATGCCTCTAATACCAAACCTGAGATACTTCTGATAGCATGAGATGTGATATCTCAATGCTTCTAATACCAAACCTGAGATCCTTCCTATAACATGAGATGTGATTTCCAAATCCTTCCACTTCCAAACCTGAGACCCTCCCTTTAGCATGAGATGTGATATCCAACTCCTTCCCATTCCAATCCTGAGACCCTTCTGATAGCATGAGATGTGATATTTCAATGCCTCTAATACCAAACCTGAGATCCTACCTCTAACATGAAATGTGATATCCATCGCCTTCCCTTTCCAAACCTGAGACCCTGCCTATAGCATGAGATGTGATATCCAAGTCCTTCCCATTCCAATCCTGAGACCCTTCCTATAGCATGTGATGTGATATCTCAATGCTTATACCAAACCTGAGACCCTTCCTATGGCATGAGATGTCATATACAACTCCTTCCCATTCCAATCCTGAGACCCTTCCTATAGCATGAGATGTGATATCTCAATGCTTATACCAAACCTGAGACCCTTCCTATAGCATGAGATGTGATATCTAACTTCTTCCCATTCCAATCCTGAGACCCTTCCTATAACATGAGATGTGATGTCTCAATGCTTCTAATACCAAACCTGAGACCCTTCCTATAACATGAGATGGGATATCCAACTCCTTCCCATTCCAATCCTGAGACCCTTCCGATAGCAGAGATGTGATATCTCAATGCTTTTACCAAACCTGAGACCCTTCCTATGGCCTGAGATGTCATATACAACTCCTTCCCATTCCAATCCTGAGACCCTTCCTATAGCATGAGATGTGATATCTCAATGCTTATACCAAATCTGAGACCCTTCCTATAGCATGAGATGTGATATCCAACTCCTTCCCATTCCAATCCTGACACCCTTCCTATAGCATGAGATGAGATGTCTCAATGCTTCTAATACCAAACCTGAGATCCTTCCTATAACATGAGATGTGATATCCAACTCCTTCCCATTCCAATCCTGAGACCCTTATGATAGCATGAGATGTGATATCTCAATGCCTCTAATACCAAACCTGAGATCCTTCCTATAACATGAGATGTGATTTCCAAATCCTTCCCCTTCGAAACCTGAGACCCTCCCTTTAGCATGAGATGTGATATCAAACTCCTTCCCATTCCAATCCTGAGACCCATCTGATAGCATGAGATGTGATATTTCAATGCCTCTAATACCAAACCTGAGATCCTACCTCTAACATGAAATGTGATATCCATCTCCTTCCCTTTCCAAACCTGAGACCCTGCCTATAGCATGAGATGTGATATCCAAGTCCTTTCCATTCCAATCCTGAGACCCTTCCTATAGCATGTGATGTGATATCTCAATTCTTATACCAAACCTGAGACCCTTCCTATGGCATGAGATGTCATATACAACTCCTTCCCATTCCAATCCTGAGACCCTTCCTATAGCATGAGATGTGATATCTCAATGCTTATACCAAACCTGAGACCCTTCCTATAGCATGAGATGTGATATCCAACTTCTTCCCATTCCAATCCTGAGACCCTTCCTATAACATGAGATGTGATGTCGCAATGCTTCTAATACCAAACCTGAGATCTTTCCTATAACATGAGATGTGATATCCAACTCCTTCCCATTCCAATCCTGAGACCCTTCCTATAGCATGAGATGTGATATCACAATGCTTATACCAAACCTGAGACCGTTCCTATAGCTTGAGATGTGATATCCAACTCCTTACCATTCCAATCCTGAGACCCTTCCTATAGCATGAGATGTGATATCTCAAGGCCTCTAATACCAAACCTGAGATCGTTCCTCTAACATGAAATGTGATATCCAACTCCTTCCCCTTCCAAACCTGAGAGCCTTCCTATAACATGAGATGTGATATCCAACTCCTTCCCCTTCCAAACCTGAGAGCCTTCCTATAGCATGAGATATGATAGCCAAGTCCTTCTAATTCCAATCCTGAGACCCTTCCTATAACATGAAATGTGATATCCAACTCCTTCCCATTCCAACCTGAGACCCTTCCTATAGCATGAGATGGGATATCTCATTGCTTCTAATACCAAACCTGAGACTCTTCCTATAACATGAGATGGGATATCCAACTCATTCCCATTCCAATCCTGAGACCCTTCCGATAGCAGAGATGTGATATCTCAATGCTTATACCAAACCTGAGACCCTTCCTATGGCCTGAGATGTCATATACAACTCCTTCCCATTCCAATCCTGAGACCCTTCCTATAGCATGAGATGTGATATCTCAATGCTTATACCAAATCTGAGACCCTTCCTATAGCATGAGATGTGATATCCAACTCCTTCCCATTCCAATCCTGAGACCTTCCTATAGCATGAGATGTGATGTCTCAATGCTTCTAATACCAAACCTGATATCCTTCCTATAACATGAGATGTGATATCCAACTCCTTCCCATTCCAATCCTGAGACCCTTATGATAGCATGAGATGTGATATCTCAATGCCTCTAATACCAAACCTGAGATACTTCCGATAGCATGAGATGTGATATCTCAATGCTTCTAATACCAAACCTGAGATCCTTCCTATAACATGAGATGTGATTTCCAAATCCTCCCGCTTCCAAACCTGAGACCCTCCCTTTAGCATGAGATGTGATATCCAACTCCTTCCCATTCCAATCCTGAAACCCTTCTGATAGCATGAGATGTGATATCTCAATGCCTCTAATTCCAAACCTGAGATCCTACCTCTAACATGAAATGTGATATCCATCTCCTTCCCATTCCAATCCCGAGACCCTTCCTATAGCATGAGATGTGATATCTCAATGCTTATACCAAACCTGAGACCCTTCCTATAGCATGAGATGTGATATCCAACTCCTTCCCATTCCAATCCTGAGACTCTTCCTATAGCATGAGATGTGATATCTCAATGCCTCTAATACCAAACCTGAGATCCTTCCTCTAACGTGAAATGTGATATCCAACTCCTTCCCTTTCCAAACCTGAGAGCCTACCTTTAGCATGAGATGTGATATCACAATGCTTATACCAAACCTGAGACCGTTCCTATAGCTTGAGATGTGATATCCAACTCCTTCCCATTCCAATCCTGAGACCCTTCCTATAGCATGAGATGTGATATCTCAAGGCCTCTAATACCAAACCTGAGATCGTTCCTCTAACATGAAATGTGATATCCAACTCCTTCCCCTTCCAAACCTGAGAGCCTTCCTATAACATGAGATGTGGCATCCAAGTCCTCCCCATTCCAATCCTGAGACCCTTCCTATGGCATGAGATGTGATATCTCAATGCTTCTAATACCAAACCTGAGACCCTTCCTATAACATGATTTGGGATATCCAACTCCTTCCCATTCCAATCCTGAGACCCTTCCGATAGCAGAGATGTGATATCTCAATGCTTATACCAAACCTGAGACCCTTCCTATGGCCTGAGATGTCATATGCAACTCCTTCCCATTCCAATCCTGAGACCCTTCCTATAGCATTAGATGTGATATCTCAATGCTTATACCAAATCTGAGACCCTTCCTATAGCATGAGATGTGATATCCAACTTCTTCCCATTCCAATCCTGAGACCCTTCCTATAGCATGAGATGTGATGTCTCAATTCTTCTAATACCAAACCTGAGATCCTTCCTATAACATGAGATGTGATATCCAACTCCTTCCCATTCCAATCCTGAGACCCTTATGATAGCATGAGATGTGATATCTCAATGCCTCTAATACCAAACCTGAGATACTTCTGATAGCATGAGATGTGATATCTCAATGCTTCTAATACCAAACCTGAGATCCTTCCTATAACATGAGATGTGATTTCCAAATCCTTCCACTTCCAAACCTGAGACCCTCCCTTTAGCATGAGATGTGATATCCAACTCCTTCCCATTCCAATCCTGAGACCCTTCTGATAGCATGAGATGTGATATTTCAATGCCTCTAATACCAAACCTGAGATCCTACCTCTAACATGAAATGTGATATCCATCTCCTTCCCTTTCCAAACCTGAGACCCTGCCTATAGCATGAGATGTGATATCCAAGTCCTTCCCATTCCAATCCTGAGACCCTTCCTATAGCATGTGATGTGATATCTCAATGCTTATACCAAACCTGAGACCCTTCCTATGGCATGAGATGTCATATACAACTCCTTCCCATTCCAATCCTGAGACCCTTCCTATAGCATGAGATGTGATATCTCAATGTTTATACCAAACCTGAGACCCTTCCTATAGCATGAGATGTGATGTCCAACTTCTTCCCATTCCAATCCTGAGACCCTTCCTATAACATGAGATGTGATGTCTCAATGCTTCTAATACCAAACCTGAGACCCTTCCTATAACATGAGATGGGATATCCAACTCCTTCCCATTCCAATCCTGAGACCCTTCCGATAGCAGAGATGTGATATCTCAATGCTTTTACCAAACCTGAGACCCTTCCTATGGCCTGAGATGTCATATACAACTCCTTCCCATTCCAATCCTGAGACCCTTCCTATAGCATGAGATGTGATATCTCAATGCTTATACCAAATTTGAGACCCTTCCTATAGCATGAGATGTGATATCCAACTCCTTCCCATTCCAATCCTGACACCCTTCCTATAGCATGAGATGTGATGTCTCAATGCTTCTAATACCAAACCTGAGATCCTTCCTATAACATGAGATGTGATATCCAACTCCTTCCCATTCCAATCCTGAGACCCTTATGATAGCATGAGATGTGATATCTCAATGCCTCTTATACCAAACCTGAGATACTTCCGATAGCATGAGATGTGATATCTCAATGCTTCTAATACCAAACCTGAGAACCTTCCTATAACATGAGATGTGATTTCCAAATCCTTCCCCTTCCAAACCTGAGACCCTCCCTTTAGCATGAGATGTGATATCAAACTCCTTCCCATTCCAATCCTGAGACCCATCTGATAGCATGAGATGTGATATTTCAATGCCTCTAATACCAAACCTGAGATCCTACCTCTAACATGAAATGTGATATCCATCTCCTTCCCTTTCCAAACCTGAGACCCTGCCTATAGCATGAGATATGATATCCAAGTCCTTTCCATTCCAATCCTGAGACCCTTCCTATAGCATGTGATGTGATATTTCACTTCTTATACCAAACCTGAGACCCTTCCTATGGCATGAGATGTCATATACAACTCCTTCCCATTCCAATCCTGAGACCCTTCCTATAGCATGAGATGTGAAATCTCAATGCTTATACCAAACCTGAGACCCTTCCTATAGCATGAGATGTGATATCCAACTTCTTCCCATTCCAATCCTGAGACCCTTCCTATAACATGAGATGTGATGTCGCAATGCTTCTAATACAAAACCTGAGATCTTTCCTATAACATGAGATGTGATATCCAACTCCTTCCCATTCCAATCCTGAGACCGTTCCTATAGCATGAGATGTGATATCACAATGCTTATACCAAACCTGAGACCGTTCCTATAGCTTGAGATGTGATATCCAACTCCTTCCCATTCCAATCCTGAGACCCTTCCTATAGCATGAGATGTGATATCTCAATGCTTCTAATACCAAACCTGAGATCCTTCCTATAACATGAGATGTGATTTCCAAATCCTTCCCCTTCCAAACCTGAGACCCTCCCTTTAGCATGAGATGTGATATCCAACTCCTTCCCATTCCAATCCTGAGACCCTTCCGATAGCATGAGATGTGATATCTCAATGCTTCTAATACCAAACCTGAGATCCTTCCTATAACATGAGATGTGATTTCCAAATCCTTCCCCTTCCAAACCTGAGACCCTCCCTTTAGCATGAGATGTGATATCCAACTCCTTCCCATTCCAATCCTGAGACCCTTCTGATAGCATGAGATGTGATATTTCAATGCCTCTAATACCAAACCTGAGATCCTACCTCTAACATGAAATGTGATATCCATCTCCTTCCCTTTCCAAACCTGAGACCCTGCCTATAGCATGAGATGTGATATCCAAGTCCTTTCCATTCCAATCCTGAGACCCTTCCTATAGCATGTGATGTGATATCGCAATGCTTATACCAAACCTGAGACCCTTCCTATGGCATGAGATGTCATATACAACTCCTTCCCATTCCAAACCTGAGACCCTTCCTATAGCATGAGATGTGATATCTCAATGCTTATACCAAACCTGAGACCCTTCCTATAGCATGAGATGTGATATCTCAATGCCTCTAATACCAAACCTGAGATCCTTCCTCTAACGTGAAATGTGATATCCAACTCCTTCCCTTTCCAAACCTGAGAGCCTACCTATAGCATGAGATGTGATATCACAATGCTTATACCAAACCTGAGACCGTTCCTATAGCTTGAGATGTGATATCCAACTCCTTCCCATTCTAATCCTGAGACCCTTCCTATAGCATGAGATGTGATATCTCAAGGCCTCTAATACCAAACCAGAGATCGTTCCTCTAACATGAAATGTGATATCCAACTCCTTCCCCTTCCAAACCTGAGAGCCTTCCTATAACATGAGATGTTGCATCCAAGTCCTCCCCATTCCAATCCTGAGACCCTTCCTATAGCATGAGATGTGATATCTCAATGCTTCTAATACCAATCCTGAGACCCTTCCTATAGCAAGAGATGTGATATCCAAATCCTTCCCATTCCAATCCTGAGACCCTTCCTATAGCATGAGAAGGGATATCCAACTCCTTCCCAATCCAATCCTGAGACCCTTCCGATAGCAGAGACTTGATATCTCAATGCTTCTACCAAACCTGAGACCCTTCCTTTAGCATGAGATGTGATATCCAAATCCTTCACATTCCAATCCTGAGACCCTTCCTATAGCATGAGATGTGATATCTCAATGCTTCTAATACCAAACCTGAGATCCTTCCTATAACATGAGATGTGATATCCAATTCCTTCCCATTCCAAACCTGAGACCCTTCCTATTGGATGAGATGTGATATCCAACTCCTTCCCATTCCAACCCTGAGACCCTTCCTATAGCATGAGATGTGATGTCTCAATGCTTCTAATACCAAACCTGAGATCCTTCCTATAACATGAGATGTGATATCCAACTCCTTCCATTCCAATCCTGAGACCCGTCCTATAGCATGAGATGTGATATCTCAATGCTTATACCAAACCTGAGACCCTTCCTATAGCATGAGATGTGATATCCAACTCCTTCCCATTCCAATCCTGAGACCCTTCCTATAGCATGAGATGTGATATCTCAATGCTTCTAATACCAAACCTGAGATCCTTCCTATAACATGAGATGTGATTTCCAAATCCTTCCCCTTCCAAACCTGAGACCCTCCCTTTAGCATGAGATGTGATATCCAACTCCTTCCCATTCCAATCCTGAGACCCTTCCGATAGCATGAGATGTGATATCTCAATGCTTCTAATACCAAACCTGAGATCCTTCCTATAACATGAGATGTGATTTCCAAATCCTTCCCCTTCCAAACCTGAGACCCTCCCTTTAGCATGAGATGTGATATCCAACTCCTTCCCATTCCAATCCTGAGACCCTTCTGATAGCATGAGATGTGATATTTCAATGCCTCTAATACCAAACCTGAGATCCTACCTCTAACATGAAATGTGATATCCATCTCCTTCCCTTTCCAAACCTGAGACCCTGCCTATAGCATGAGATGTGATATCCAAGTCCTTTCCATTCCAATCCTGAGACCCTTCCTATAGCATGTGATGTGATATCGCAATGCTTATACCAAACCTGAGACCCTTCCTATGGCATGAGATGTCATATACAACTCCTTCCCATTCCAAACCTGAGACCCTTCCTATAGCATGAGATGTGATATCTCAATGCTTATACCAAACCTGAGACCCTTCCTATAGCATGAGATGTGATATCTCAATGCCTCTAATACCAAACCTGAGATCCTTCCTCTAACGTGAAATGTGATATCCAACTCCTTCCCTTTCCAAACCTGAGAGCCTACCTATAGCATGAGATGTGATATCACAATGCTTATACCAAACCTGAGACCGTTCCTATAGCTTGAGATGTGATATCCAACTCCTTCCCATTCTAATCCTGAGACCCTTCCTATAGCATGAGATGTGATATCTCAAGGCCTCTAATACCAAACCAGAGATCGTTCCTCTAACATGAAATGTGATATCCAACTCCTTCCCCTTCCAAACCTGAGAGCCTTCCTATAACATGAGATGTTGCATCCAAGTCCTCCCCATTCCAATCCTGAGACCCTTCCTATAGCATGAGATGTGATATCTCAATGCTTCTAATACCAATCCTGAGACCCTTCCTATAGCAAGAGATGTGATATCCAAATCCTTCCCATTCCAATCCTGAGACCCTTCCTATAGCATGAGAAGGGATATCCAACTCCTTCCCAATCCAATCCTGAGACCCTTCCGATAGCAGAGACTTGATATCTCAATGCTTCTACCAAACCTGAGACCCTTCCTTTAGCATGAGATGTGATATCCAAATCCTTCACATTCCAATCCTGAGACCCTTCCTATAGCATGAGATGTGATATCTCAATGCTTCTAATACCAAACCTGAGATCCTTCCTATAACATGAGATGTGATATCCAATTCCTTCCCATTCCAAACCTGAGACCCTTCCTATTGGATGAGATGTGATATCCAACTCCTTCCCATTCCAACCCTGAGACCCTTCCTATAGCATGAGATGTGATGTCTCAATGCTTCTAATACCAAACCTGAGATCCTTCCTATAACATGAGATGTGATATCCAACTCCTTCCATTCCAATCCTGAGACCCGTCCTATAGCATGAGATGTGATATCTCAATGCTTATACCAAACCTGAGACCCTTCCTATAGCATGAGATGTGATATCCAACTACTTCCCATTCCAATCCTGAGACCCTTCCTATAGCATGAGATGTGATATCTCAATGCTTCTAATACCAAACCTGAGATCCTTCCTCTAACATGAAATGTGATATCCAACTCCTTCCCTTTCCAAACCTAAGAGCCTATCTATAGCATGAGATGTGATATCCAAGTCCTTCCCATTCCAATCCTTAGACCCTTCCTACAGCATGCAATATGATATCTTAATGATTCTAATAACAAACCTGAGACCCGTCCTATAGCATGAGATATGATATCCAAGTCCTTCCCATTCCAATCCTGAGACCCTTCCTATAACATGAAATGTGATATCCAACTCCTTCCCATTCCAACCTGAGACCCTTCCTATAGCATGAGATGGGATATCCAACTTCTTCCAAATCCAATACTGATACCCTTCCGATAGCATGAGATGTGATATCCCAATGCTTCTACCAAACCTGAGACCCATACTATGGCATGAGATGTGATATCAAACTCCTTCCCATTCCAATCCTGAGACCCTTCCTATAGCTTGAGGTGTGATATCCAACTCCTTCCCATTCCAATTCTGAGACCCTTCTTATACCATGAGACTTGATATCTCAATGCTTCTAATACCAAACCTGAGACCCGTCCTATAGCATGAGATGTGATATCTCAATGCTTATACCAAACCTGAGACCCTTCCTATAGCATGAGATGTGATATCTCAATGCTTATACCAAACCTGAGACCCTTCCTATGGCATGAGATGTCATATACAACTCCTTCCCATTCCAAACCTGAGACCCTTCCTATAGCATGAGATGTGATATCCAACTCCTTCCCATTCCAATCCTGAGACCCTTCCTATAGCATGAGATGTGATATCACAATGCTTATACCAAACCTGAGACCGTTCCTATAGCTTGAGATGTGATATCCAACTCCTTCCCATTCCAATCCTGAGACCCTTCCTATAGCATGAGATGTGATATCTCAAGGCCTCTAATACCAAACCTGAGATCGTTCCTCTAACATGAAATGTGATATCCAACTCCTTCCCCTTCCAAACCTGAGAGCCTTCCTATAGCATGAGATATGATAGCCAAGTCCTTCCAATTCCAATCCTGAGACCCTTCTTATAACATGAAATGTGATATCCAACTCCTTCCCATTCCAACCTGAGACCCTTCCTATAGCATGAGATGGGATATCTCAATGCTTCTAATACCAAACCTGAGACTCTTCCTATAACATGAGATGGGATATCCAACTCATTCCCATTCCAATCCTGAGACCCTTCCGATAGCAGAGATGTGATATCTCAATGCTTATACCAAACCTGAGACCCTTCCTATGGCCTGAGATGTCATAGACAACTCCTTCCCATTCCAATCCTGAGACCCTTCCTATAGCATGACATGTGATATCTCAATGCTTATACCAAATCTGAGACCCTTCCTATAACATGAGATGTGATATCCAACTCCTTCCCATTCCAATCCTGAGACCCTTCCTATAGCATGAGATGTGATGTCTCAATGCTTCTAATACCAAACCTGAGATCCTTCCTATAACATGAGATGTGATATCCAACTCCTTCCCATTCCAATCCTGAGACCCTTATGATAGCATGAGATGTGATATCTCAATGCCTCTAATACCAAACCTGAGATACTTCCGATAGCATGAGATGTGATATCTCAATGCTTCTAATACCAAACCTGAGATCCTTCCTATAACATGAGATGTGATTTCCAAATCCTCCCGCTTCCAAACCTGAGACCCTCCCTTTAGCATGAGATGTGATATCCAACTCCTTCCCATTCCAATCCTGAAACCCTTCTGATAGCATGAGATGTGATATCTCAATGCCTCTAATTCCAAACCTGAGATCCTACCTCTAACATGAAATGTGATATCCATCTCCTTCCCATTCCAATCCCGAGACCCTTCCTATAGCATGAGATGTGATATCTCAATGCTTATACCAAACCTGACACCCTTCCTATAGCATGAGATGTGATATCCAACTCCTTCCCATTCCAATCCTGAGACTCTTCCTATAGCATGAGATGTGATATCTCAATGCCTCTAATACCAAACCTGAGATCCTTCCTCTAACGTGAAATGTGATATCCAACTCCTTCCCTTTCCAAACCTAAGAGCCTACCTATAGCATGAGATGTGATATCCAAGTCCTTCCCATTCCAATCCTTAGACCCTTCCTACAGCATGCAATATGATATCTCAATAATTCTAATAACAAACCTGAGACCCGTCCTATAACATGAGATGGGATATCCAACTCCTTCCCATTCCAATCCTGAGACACTTCCGATAGCAGAGATGTGATATCTCAATGCTTATACCAAACCTGAGACCCTTCCTATAACATGAGATGTGATATCCAACTCCTTCCCGGTCCAAACCTGAGACCCTTCCTATAGCATATGTGATATCCAACTCCTTCCCATTCCAAACATGAGACCCTTCCTATAGCAAGAGTGTAATATCCAACTCCTTCCCATTCCAATCCTGAGACCATTCCTATAGCATGAGATGTGATATCTCAATGCTTCTAATACCAAACCTGAGATCCTTCCTATGAACATGAGATGTGATATCCAATTCCTCCCCATTCCAAACCTGAGAACCTTCCTACAGCATGCGATGTGATATCTCAATGCTTCTAATACCAAACCCGAGACCAGTCCTATAACATGAGATTGGATATCCAACTCCTTCCCCTTCCAAACCTGAGACTCTTCCTATAGCATGAGATGTGATATCCACCTTCTTCCCATTCCAATCCTGAGACCCTTCCTATAACATGAGATGTGATGTCTCAATGCTTCTAATACCAAACCTGAGATCTTTCCTATAACATGAGATGTGATATCCAACTCCTTCACATTCCAATCCTGAGACCCTTCCTATAGCATGAGATGTGATATCTCAATGCTTATACCAAACCTGAGACCCTTCCTATAGCTTGAGATGTGATATCCAACTCTTTCCCATTCCAATCCTGAGACCCTTCCTATAGCATGAGATGTGATATCTCAAGGCCTCTAATACCAAACCTGAGATCCTTCCTCTGACTTGAAATGTGATATCCAACTCCTTCCCCTTCCAAACCTGAGAGCCTTCCTATAACATGAAATGTGATATCCAATTCCTTCCCATTCCAACCTGAGACCCTTCCTATAGCATGAGATGGGATATCCAACTCCTTCCAAATCCAATACTGATACCCTTCCGATAGCATGAGATGTGATATCCCAATGCTTCTACCAAACCTGAGACCCATACTATGGCATGAGATGTGATATCAAACTTCTTCCCATTCCAATCCTGAGACCCTACCTATAGCTTGAGATGTGATATCCAACTCCTTCCCATTCCAATTCTGAGACCCTTCCTATACCATGAGACTTGATATCTCAATGCTTCTAATACCAAACCTGAGACCCGTCCTATAACATGAGATGTGATATCCAAATCCTTCCCCTTCCAAACCTTAGACCCTTCCTTTATCATGAGATGTGATATCCAATTCCTTCCCATTCCAATCCTGAGACCCTTCCGATATCATGAGATTTGTTATCTCAATGCTTCTAATATCAAACTTGAGACCCTCCCTATAACATGAGATGTGACATCCAAGTCCTCCCCATTCCAATCCTGAGACCCTTCCTATAGCATGAGATGTGATATCTCAATGCTTCTAATACCAAACCTGAGACCCTTCCTATAACATGATTTGGGATATCCAACTCCTTCCCATTCCAATCCTGAGACCCTTCCGATAGCAGAGATGTGATATCTCAATGCTTATACCAAACCTGAGACCTTTCCTATGGCCTGAGATGTCATATGCAACTCCTTCCCATTCCAATCCTGAGACCCTTCCTATAGCATTAGATGTGATATCTCAATGCTTATACCAAATCGGAGACCCTTCCTATAGCATGAGATGTGATATCCAACTTCTTCCCATTCCAATCCTGAGACCCTTCCTATAGCATGAGATGTGATGTCTCTATTCTTCTAATACCAAACCTGAGATCCTTCCTATAACATGAGATGTGATATCCAACTCCTTCCCATTCCAATCCTGAGACCCTTATGATAGCATGAGATGTGATATCTCAATGCCTCTAATACCAAACCTGAGATACTTCCGATAGCATGAGATGTGATATCTCAATGCTTCTAATACCAAACCTGAGATCCTTCCTATAACATGAGATGTGATTTCCAAATCCTTCCCCTTCCAAACCTGAGACCCTCCCTTTAGCATGAGATGTGATATCAAACTCAGATTTGTTATCTCAATGCTTCTAATATCAAACTTGAGACCCTCCCTATAACATGAGATGTGACATCCAAGTCCTCCCCATTCCAATCCTGAGACCCTTCCTATAGCATGAGATGTGATATCTCAATGCTTCTAATACCAAACCTGAGACCCTTCCTATAACATGATTTGGGATATCCAACTCCTTCCCATTCCAATCCTGAGACCCTTCCGATAGCAGAGATGTGATATCTCAATGCTTATACCAAACCTGAGACCCTTCCTATGGCCTGAGATGTCATATGCAACTCCTTCCCATTCCAATCCTGAGACCCTTCCTATAGCATTAGATGTGATATCTCAATGCTTATACCAAATCTGAGACCCTTCCTATAGCATGATATGTGATATCCAACTTCTTCCCATTCCAATCCTGAGACCCTTCCTATAGCATGAGATGTGATGTCTCAATTCTTCTAATACCAAACCTGAGATCCTTCCTATAACATGAGATGTGATATCCAACTCCTTCCCATTCCAATCCTGAGACCCTTATGATAGCATGAGATGTGATATCTCAATGCCTCTAATACCAAACCTGAGATACTTCTGATAGCATGAGATGTGATATCTCAATGCTTCTAATACCAAACCTGAGATCCTTCCTATAACATGAGATGTGATTTCCAAATCCTTCCACTTCCAAACCTGAGACCCTCCCTTTAGCATGAGATGTGATATCCAACTCCTTCCCATTCCAATCCTGAGACCCTTCTGATAGCATGAGATGTGATATTTCAATGCCTCTAATACCAAACCTGAGATCCTACCTCTAACATGAAATGTGATATCCATCTCCTTCCCTTTCCAAACCTGAGACCCTGCCTATAGCATGAGATGTGATATCTAAGTCTTTCCCATTCCAATCCTGAGACCCTTCCTATAGCATGTGATGTGATATCTCAATGCTTATACCAAACCTGAGACCCTTCCTATGGCATGAGATGTCATATACAACTCCTTCCCATTCCAATCCTGAGACCCTTCCTATAGCATGAGATGTGATATCTCAATGCTTATACCAAACCTGAGACCCTTCCTATAGCATGAGATGTGATATCCAACTTCTTCCCATTCCAATCCTGAGACCCTTCCTATAACATGAGATGTGATGTCTCAATGCTTCTAATACCAAACCTGAGACCCTTCCTATAACATGAGATGGGATATCCAACTCCTTCCCATTCCAATCCTGAGACCCTTCCGATAGCAGAGATGTGATATCTCAATGCTTTTACCAAACCTGAGACCCTTCCTATGGCCTGAGATGTCATATACAACTCCTTCCCATTCCAATCCTGAGACCCTTCCTATAGCATGAGATGTGATATCTCAATGCTTATACCAAATCTGAGACCCTTCCTATAGCATGAGATGTGATATCCAACTCCTTCCCATTCCAATCCGTAGACCCTTCCTATAGCATGAGATGTGATGTCTCAATGCTTCTAATACCAAACCTGAGATCCTTCCTATAACATGAGAGGTGATATCCAACTCCTTCCCATTCCAATCCTGAGACCCTTATGATAGCATGAGATGTGATATCTCAATGCCTCTAATACCAAACCTGAGATACTTCCGATAGCATGAGATGTGATATCTCAATGCTTCTAATACCAAACCTGAGATCCTTCCTATAACATGAGATGTGATTTCCAAATCCTTCCCCTTCCAAACCTGAGACCCTCCCTTTAGCATGAGATGTGATATCCAACTCCTTCCCATTCCAATCCTGAGACCCTTCTGATAGCATGAGATGTGATATTTCAATGCCTCAAATACCAAACCTGAGATCCTACCTCTAACATGAAATGTGATATCCATCTCCTTCCCTTTCCAAACCTGAGACCCTGCCTATAGCATGAGATGTGATATCCAAGTCCTTTCCATTCCAATCCTGAGACCCTTCCTATAGCATGTGATGTGATATCTCAATGCTTATACCAAACCTGAGACCCTTCCTATGGCATGAGATGTCATATACAACTCCTTCCCATTCCAAACCTGAGACCCTTCCTATAGCATGAGATGTGATATCTCAATGCTTATACCAAACCTGAGACCCTTCCTATAGCATGAGATGTGATATCCAACTTCTTCCCATTCCAATCCTGAGACCCTTCCTATAACATGAGATGTGATGTCGCAATGCTTCTAATACCAAACCTGAGATCTTTCCTATAACATGATATGTGATATCCAACTCCTTCCCATTCCAATCCTGAGACCCTTCCTATAGCATGAGATGTGATATCACAATGCTTATACCAAACCTGAGACCGTTCCTATAGCTTGAGATGTGATATCCAACTCCTTCCCATTCCAATCCTGAGACCCTTCCTATAGCATGAGATGTGATATCTCAAGGCCTCTAATACCAAACCTGAGATTGTTACTCTAACATGAAATGTGATATCCAACTCCTTCCCCTTCCAAACCTGAGAGCCTTCCTATAGCATGAGATATGATAGCCAAGTCCTTCCAATTCCAATCCTGAGACCCTTCCTATAACATGAAATGTGATATCCAACTCCTTCCCATTCCAACCTGAGACCCTTCCTATATCATGAGATGGGATATCTCAATGCTTCTAATAACAAGCCTGAGACTCTTCCTATAACATGAGATGGGATATCCAACTCCTTCCCATTCCAATCCTGAGACCCTTCCTATAGCATGAGATGTGATATCTCAATGCTTATACCAAATCTGAGACCCTTCCTATAGCATGAGATGTGATATCCAACTCCTTCCCATTCCAATCCTGAGACCCTTCCTATAGCATGAGATGTGATGTCTCAATGCTTCTAATACCAAACCTGAGATCCTTCCTATAACATGAGATGTGATATCCAACTCCTTCCCATTCCAATCCTGAGACCCTTATGATAGCATGAGATGTGATATCTCAATGCCTCTAATACCAAACCTGAGATACTTCCGATAGCATGAGATGTGATATCTCAATGCTTCTAATACCAAACCTGAGATCCTTCCTATAACATGAGATGTGATTTCCAAATCCTCCCGCTTCCAAACCTGAGACCCTCCCTTTAGCATGAGATGTGATATCCAACTCCTTCCCATTCCAATCCTGAGACCCTTCTGATAGCATGAGATGTGATATCTCAATGCCTCTAATTCCAAACCTGAGATCCTACCTCTAACATGAAATGTGATATCCATCTCCTTCCCTTTCCAAACCTGAGACCCTGCCTATAGCATGAGATGTGATATCCAACTTCTTCCCATTCCAATCCTGAGACCCTTCCTATAACATGAGATGTGATGTCTCAATGCTTCTAATACCAAACCTGAGATCTTTCCTATAACATGAGATGTGATATCCAACTACTTCCCATTCCAATCCTGAGACCCTTCCTATAGCATGAGATGTGATATCACAATGCTTATACCAAACCTGAGACCCTTCCTATAGCATGAGATGTGATATCCAACTTCTTCCCATTCCAATCCTGAGACCCTTCCTATAACATGAGATGTGATGTCTCAATGCTTCTAATACCAAACCTGAGATCTTTCCTATAACATGAGATGTGATATCCAACTACTTCCCATTCCAATCCTGAGACCCTTCCTATAGCATGAGATGTGATATCACAATGCTTATACCAAACCTGAGACCGTTCCTATAGCTTGAGATGTGATATCCAACTCCTTCCCATTCCAATCCTGAGACCCTTCCTATAGCATGAGATGTGATATCTCAAGGCCTCTAATACCAAACCTGAGATCCTTCCTCTAACATGAAATGTGATATTCAACTCCTTCCCCTTCCAAACCTGAGAGCCTTCCTATAGCATGAGATATGATATCCAAGTCCTTCCCATTCCAATTCTGAGACCCTTCCTATATCATGAGATGGGATATCTCAATGCTTCTAATACCAAACCTGAGACCCTTCCTATAACATGAGATGGGAATATCCAACTCCTTCCCATTCCAATCCTGAGACCCTTCCGATAGCAGAGATGTGATATCTCAATGCTTATACCAAACCTGAGATCCTTCCTATAACATGAGATGTGATATCCAACTCCTTCCCATTCCAATCCTGAGACACTTCCTATAGCATGAGATGTGATATCTCACTGCTTATACCAAACCTGAGACCCTTCCTCTAGAATGAGATGTGATATCCAACTCCTTCCCATTCCAATCCTGAGACCCTTCCTATAGCATGAGATGTGATATCTCAATGCTTCTAATATCAAACTTGAGACCCTCCCTATAGCATGAGATGTGATACCCAAGTCCTTCCCATTCCAATCCTGAGACACTTCCTATAGCATGAGATGTGATATCTCAATGCTTCTAAAACCAAACCTGAGACTCTTCCTATAACATGAGATGGGATATCCAACTCCTTCCCATTCCAATCCTGAGACCCTTCCAATAGCAGAGATGTGATATCTCAATGCTTATACCAAACCTAAGACCCTTCCTATGGCATGAGATGTGATATCCAACTCCTTCCCATTCCAATCCCGAGACCCTTCCTATAGCATGAGATGTGATATCTCGATGCTTATACCAAATCTGAGACCCTTCCTATAGCATGAGATGTAATATCCAACTCCTTCCCATTCCAATCCTGAGGCCCTTCCTATAGCATGAGATGTAATGTCTCAATACTTCTAATACCAAACCTGAGATCCTTCCTATAACATGAGATGTGATATCCAACTCCTTCCCATTCCAATCCTGAGACCCTTCCTATAGCATGAGATGTGATGTCTCAATGCTTCTAATACCAAACCTGAGAACCTTCCTACAGCATGCGATGTGATATCTCAATGCTTCTAATACCAAACCTGAGACCAGTCCTATAACATGAGATTGGATATCCAACTCCTTCTCCTTCCAAACCTGAGACCCTTCCTATAGCATGAGATGTGATATCCAACTTCTTCCCATTCCAATCCTGAGACCCTTCCTATAACATGAGATGTGATGTCTCAATGCTTCTAATACCAAACCTGAGATCTTTCCTATACCATGAGATGTAATATCCAACTCCTTCCCATTCCAATCCTGAGACCCTTCCTATAGCATGAGATGTGCTATCTCAATGCTTATACCAAACCTGAGACCCTTCCTAAAGCTTGAGATGTGATATCCAACTCCTTCCCATTCCAATCCTGAGACCCTTCCTATAGCATGATATGTGATATCTCAATGCCTCTAATATCAAACCTGAGATCCTTCCTCTAACATGAAATGTGATATCGAACTCCTTCCCTTTCCAAACCTGAGAGCCTACCTATAGCATGAGATGTGATATCCAAGTCCTTCCCATTCCAATCCTTAGACCCTTCCTACAGCATGCAATATGATATCTCAATGATTCTAATAACAAACCTGAGACCCGTCCTATAACATGAGATGTGATATCCAACTCCTTCCCGTTTCAAACCTGAGACCCTTCCTATAGCATGAGATGTGATATCCAACTTCTTCCCATTCCAATCCTGAGACCCTTCCTATAACATGAGATGTGATGTCTCAATGCTTCTAATACCAAACCTGAGATCTTTCCTATAACATGAGATGTAATATCCAACTCCTTCCCATTCCAATCCTGAGACCCTTCCTATAGCATGAGATGTGCTATCTCAATGCTTATACCAAACCTGAGACCCTTCCTAAAGCTTGAGATGTGATATCCAACTCCTTCCCATTCCAATCCTGAGACCCTTCCTATAGCATGAGATGTTATATCTCAATGCTTCTAATATCAAACTTGAGACCCTCCCTATAGCATGAGATGTGATACCCAAGTCCTTCCCATTCCAATCCTGAGACACTTCCTATAGCATGAGATGTGATGTCTCAATGCTTCTAATACCAAACCTGAGATCCTTCCTATAACATGAGATGTGATATCCAACTCCTTCCCATTCCAATCCCGGGACCCTTCCTATAGCATGAGCTGTGATATCTCGATGTTTATACCAAACCTGAGACCCTTCCTATAGCATGAGATGTGATATCCAACTCCTTCCCATTCCAATCCTGAGACCCTTCCTATAGCATGAGATGTGATATCTCAATGCCTCTAATACCAAACCTGAGATCCTTCCTCTAACATGAAATGTGATATCCATCTCCTTCCCTTTCCAAACATGAGAGCCTACCTATAGCATGAGATGTGATATCCAAGTCCTTCCCATTCCAATCCTAAGACCCTTCCTACAGCATGCAATATGATATCTCAATGATTCTAATAACAAACCTGAGACCCATCCTATAACATGAGATGGGATATCCAACTCCTTCCCATTCCAATCCTGAGACACTTCCGATAGCAGAGATGTGATATCTCAATGCTTATACCAAACCTGAGACCCTTCCTATAACATGAGATGCGATATCCAACTCCTTCCCGGTCCAAACCTGAGACCCTTACTATAGCATATGTGATATCCAACTCCTTCCCATTCCAAACATGAGACCCTTCCTATAGCAAGAATGTAATATCCAACTCCTTCCCATTCCAATCCTGAGACCATTCCTATAGCATGAGATGTGATATCTCAATGCTTCTAATACCAAACCTGAGATCCTTCCTATGACATGAGATGTGATATCCAATTCCTCCCCATTCCAAACCTGAGAACCTTCCTACAGCATGCGATGTGATATCTCAATGCTTCTAATACCAAACCTGAGACCAGTCCTATAACATGAGATTGGATATCCAACTCCTTCCCCTTCCAAACCTGAGACCCTTCCTATAGCATGAGATGTGATATCCAACTTCTTCCCATTCCAATCCTGAGACCCTTCCTATAACATGAGATGTGATGTCTCAATGCTTCTAATACCAAACCTGAGATCTTTCCTATAACATGAGATGTGATATCCAACTCCTTCCCATTCCAATCCTGAGACCCTTCCTATAGCATGAGATGTGCTATCTCAATGCTTATACCAAACCTGAGACCATTCCTAAAGCTTGAGATGTGATATCCAACTCCTTCCCATTCCAATCCTGAGACCCTTCCTATAACATGAAATGTGATATCCAACTCCTTCCCATTCCAATCCTGAGACCCTTATGATAGCATGAGATGTGATATCTCAATGCCTCTAATACCAAACCTGAGATACTTCTGATAGCATGAGATGTGACATCTCAATGCTTCTAATACCAAACCTGAGATCCTTCCTATAACATGAGATGTGATTTCCAAATCCTTCCACTTCCAAACCTGAGACCCTCCCTTTAGCATGAGATGTGATATCCAACTCCTTCCCATTCCAATCCTGAGACCCTTCTGATAGCATGAGATGTGATATTTCAATGCCTCTAATACCAAACCTGAGATCCTACCTCTAACATGAAATGTGATATCCATCTCCTTCCCTTTCCAAACCTGAGACCCTGCCTATAGCATGAAATGTGATATCCAAGTCCTTCCCATTCCAATCCTGAGACCCTTCCTATAGCATGTGATGTGATATCTCAATGCTTATACCAAATCTGAGACCCTTCCTATAGCATGAGATGTGATATCCAACTCCTTCCCATTCCAATCCTGAGACCCTTCCTATAGCATGAGATGTGATGTCTCAATGCTTCTAATACCAAACCTGAGATCCTTCCTATAACATGAGATGTGATATCCAACTCCTTCCCATTCCAATCCTGAGACCCTTATGATAGCATGAGATGTGATATCTCAATGCCTCTAATACCAAACCTGAGATACTTCCGATAGCATGAGATGTGATATCTCAATGCTTCTAATACCAAACCTGAGATCCTTCCTATAACATGAGATGTGATTTCCAAATCCTTCCCCTTCCAAACCTGAGACCCTCCCTTTAGCATGAGATGTGATATCCAACTCCTTCCATTCCAATCCTGAGACCCATCTGATAGCATGAGATGTGATATTTCAATGCCTCTAATACCAAACCTGAGATCCTACCTCTAACATGAAATGTGATATCCATCTCCTTCCCTTTCCAAACCTGAGACCCTGCCTATAGCATGAGATGTGATATCCAAGTCCTTTCCATTCCAATCCTGAGACCCTTCCTATAGCATGTGATGTGATATCTCAATGCTTATACCAAACCTGAGACCCTTCCTATGGCATGAGATGTCATATACAACTCCTTCCCATTCCAATCCTGAGACCCTTCCTATAGCATGAGATGTGATATCTCAATGCTTATACCAAACCTGAGACCCTTCCATTAGCATGAGATGTGATATCCAACTCCTTCCCATTCCAATCCTGAGACCCTTCCTATAGCATGAGATGTGATATCTCAAGGCCTCTAATACCAAACCTGAGATCGTTCCTCTAACATGAAATGTGATATCCAACTCCTTCCCCTTCCAAACCTGAGAGCCTTCCTATAACATGAGATGTGACATCCAAGTCCTCCCCATTCCAATCCTGAGACCCTTCCTATAGCATGAGATGTGATATCTCAATGCTTCTAATACCAAACCTGAGACCCTTCCTATAACATGATTTGGGATATCCAACTCCTTAACATTCCAATCCTGAGACCCTTCCGATAGCAGAGATGTGATATCTCAATGCTTATACCAAACCTGAGACCCTTCCTATGGCCTGAGATGTCATATGCAACTCCTTCCCATTCCAATCCTGAGACCCTTCCTATAGAATTAGATGTGATATCTCAATGCTTATACCAAATCTGAGACCCTTCCTATAGCATGAGATGTGATATCCAACTTCTTCCCATTCCAATCCTGAGACCCTTCCTATAGCATGAGATGTGATGTCTCAATTCTTCTAATACCAAACCTGAGATCCTTCCTATAACATGAGATGTGATATCCAACTCCTTCCCATTCCAATCCTGAGACCCTTATGATAGCATGAGATGTGATATCTCAATGCCTCTAATACCAAACCTGAGATACTTCTGATAGCATGAGATGTGATATCTCAATGCTTCTAATACCAAACCTGAGATCCTTCCTATAACATGAGATGTGATTTCCAAATCCTTCCACTTCCAAACCTGAGACCCTCCCTTTAGCATGAGATGTGATATCCAACTCCTTCCCATTCCAATCCTGAGACCCTTCTGATAGCATGAGATGTGATATTTCAATGCCTCTAATACCAAACCTGAGATCCTACCTCTAACATGAAATGTGATATCCATCTCCTTCCCTTTCCAAACCTGAGACCCTGCCTATAGCATGAAATGTGATATCCAAGTCCTTCCCATTCCAATCCTGAGACCCTTCCTATAGCATGTGATGTGATATCTCAATGCTTATACCGAATCTGAGACCCTTCCTATAGCATGAGATGTGATATCCAACTCCTTCCCATTCCAATCCTGAGACCCTTCCTATAGCATGAGATGTGATGTCTCAATGCTTCTAATACCAAACCTGAGATCCTTCCTATAACATGAGATGTGATATCCAACTCCTTCCCATTCCAATCCTGAGACCCTTATGATAGCATGAGATGTGATATCTCAATGCCTCTAATACCAAACCTGAGATACTTCCGATAGCATGAGATGTGATATCTCAATGCTTCTAATACCAAACCTGAGATCCTTCCTATAACATGAGATGTGATTTCCAAATCCTTCCCCTTCCAAACCTGAGACCCTCCCTTTAGCATGAGATGTGATATCCAACTCCTTCCCATTCCAATCCTGAGACCCATCTGATAGCATGAGATGTGATATTTCAATGCCTCTAATACCAAACCTGAGATCCTACCTCTAACATGAAATGTGATATCCATCTCCTTCCCTTTCCAAACCTGAGACCCTGCCTATAGCATGTGATGTGATATCTCAATGCTTATACCAAACCTGAGACCCTTCCTATGGCATGAGATGTCATATACAACTCCTTCCCATTCCAATCCTGAGACCCTTCCTATAGCATGAGATGTGATATCTCAATGCTTATACCAAACCTGAGACCCTTCCTATAGCATGAGATGTGATATCCAACTCCTTCCCATTCCAATCCTGAGACCCTTCCTATAGCATGAGATGTGATATCTCAATGCTTCTAATACCAAACCTGAGACCCTTCCTATAACATGATTTGGGATATCCAACTCCTTCCCATTCCAATCCTGAGACCCTTCCGATAGGAGAGATGTGATATCTCAATGCTTATACCAAACCTGAGACCCTTCCTATGGCCTGAGATGTCATATGCAACTCCTTCCCATTCCAATCCTGAGACCCTTCCTATAGCATTAGATGTGATATCTCAATGCTTATACCAAATCTGAGACCCTTCCTATAGCATGAGATGTGATATCCAACTTCTTCCCATTCCAATCCTGAGACCCTTCCTATAGCATGAGATGTGATGTCTCAATTCTTCTAATACCAAACCTGAGATCCTTCCTATAACATGAGATGTGATATCCAACTTCTTCCCATTCCAATCCTGAGACCCTTATGATAGCATGAGATGTGATATCTCAATGCCTCTAATACCAAACCTGAGATACTTCTGATAGCATGAGATGTGATATCTCAATGCTTCTAATACCAAACCTGAGATCCTTCCTATAACATGAGATGTGATTTCCAAATCCTTCCACTTCCAAACCTGAGACCCTCCCTTTAGCATGAGATGTAATATCCAACTCCTTCCCATTCCAATCCTGAGACCCTTCTGATAGCATGAGATGTGATATTTCAATGCCTCTAATACCAAACCTGAGATCCTACCTCTAACATGAAATGTGATATCCATCTCCTTCCCTTTCCAAACCTGAGACCCTGCCTATAGCATGAGATGTGATATCCAAGTCCTTCCCATTCCAATCCTGAGACCCTTCCTATAGCATGTGATGTGATATCTCAATGCTTATACCAAACCTGAGACCCTTCCTATGGCATGAGATGTCATATACAACTCCTTCCCATTCCAATCCTGAGACCCTTCCTATAGCATGAGATGTGATATCTCAATGCTTATACCAAACCTGAGACCCTTCCTATAGCATGAGATGTGATATCCAACTTCTTCCCATTCTAATCCTGAGACCTTTCCTATAACATGAGATGTGATGTCTCAATGCTTCTAATACCAAACCTGAGACCCTTCCTATAACATGAGATGGGATATCCAACTCCTTCCCATTCCAATCCTGAGACCCTTCCGATAGCAGAGATGTGATATCTCAATGCTTTTACCAAGCCTGAGACCCTTCCTATGGCCTGAGATGTCATATACAACTCCTTCCCATTCCAATCCTGAGACCCTTCCTATAGCATGAGATGTGATATCTCAATGCTTATACCAAATCTGAGACCCTTCCTATAGCATGAGATGTGATATCCAACTCCTTCCCATTCCAATCCTGAGACCCTTCCTATAGCATGAGATGTGATGTCTCAATGCTTCTAATACCAAACCTGAGACCCTTCCTATAGCATGAGATGTGATGTCTCAATGCTTCTAATACCAAACCTGAGATCCTTCCTATAACATGAGATGTGATATCCAACTCCTTCCCATTCCAATCCTGAGACCCTTATGATAGCATGAGATGTGATATCTCAATGCCTCTAATACCAAACCTGAGATACTTCCGATAGCATGAGATGTGATATCTCAATGCTTCTAATACCAAACCTGAGATCCTTCCTATAACATGAGATGTGATTTCCAAATCCTTCCCCTTCCAAACCTGAGACCCTCCCTTTAGCATGAGATGTGATATCCAACTCCTTCCCATTCCAATCCTGAGACCCATCTGATAGCATGAGATGTGATATTTCAATGCCTCTAATACCAAACCTGAGATCCTACCTCTAACATGAAATGTGATATCCATCTCCTTCCCTTTCCAAACCTGAGACCCTGCCTATAGCATGTGATGTGATATCTCAATGCTTATACCAAACCTGAGACCCTTCCTATGGCATGAGATGTCATATACAACTCCTTCCCATTCCAATCCTGAGACCCTTCCTATAGCATGAGATGTGATATCTCAATGCTTATACCAAACCTGAGACCCTTCCTATAGCATGAGATGTGATATCCAACTCCTTCCCATTCCAATCCTGAGACCCTTCCTATAGCATGAGATGTGATATCTCAAGGCCTTTAATACCAAACCTGAGATCGTTCCTCTAACATGAAATGTGATATCCAACTCCTTCCCCTTCCAATCCTGAGAGCCTTCCTATAACATGAGATGTGACATCCAAGTCCTCCCCATTCCAATCCTGAGACCCTTCCTATAGCATGAGATGTGATATCTCAATGCTTCTAATACCAAACCTGAGACCCTTCCTATAACATGATTTGGGATATCCAACTCCTTCCCATTCCAATCCTGAGACCCTTCCGATAGCAGAGATGTGATATCTCAATGCTTATACCAAACCTGAGACCCTTCCTATGGCCTGAGATGTCATATGCAACTCCTTCCCATTCCAATCCTGAGACCCTTCCTATAGCATTAGATGTGATATCTCAATGCTTATACCAAATCTGAGACCCTTCCTATAGCATGAGATGTGATATCCAACTTCTTCCCATTCCAATCCTGAGACCCTTCCTATAGCATGAGATGTGATATCTCAATGCCTCTAATACCAAACCTGAGATACTTCTGATAGCATGAGATGTGATATCTCAATGCTTCTAATACCAAACCTGAGATCCTTCCTATAACATGAGATGTGATTTCCAAATCCTTCCACTTCCAAACCTGAGACCCTCCCTTTAGCATGAGATGTGATATCCAACTCCTTCCCATTCCAATCCTGAGACCCTTCTGATAGCATGAGATGTGATATTTCAATGCCTCTAATACCAAACCTGAGATCCTACCTCTAACATGAAATGTGATATCCATCTCCTTCCCTTTCCAAACCTGAGACCCTGCCTATAGCATGAGATGTGATATCCAAGTCCTTCCCATTCCAATCCTGAGACCCTTCCTATAGCATGTGATGTGATATCTCAATGCTTATACCAAACCTGAGACCCTTCCTATGGCATGAGATGTCATATACAACTCCTTCCCATTCCAATCCTGAGACCCTTCCTATAGCATGAGATGTGATATCTCAATGCTTATACCAAACCTGAGACCCTTCCTATAGCATGATATGTGATATCCAACTTCTTCCCATTCCAATCCTGAGACCCTTCCTATAACATGAGATGTGATGTCTCAATGCTTCTAATACCAAACCTGAGACCCTTCCTATAACATGAGATGGGATATCCAACTCCTTCCCATTCCAATCCTGAGACCCTTCCGATAGCAGAGATGTGATATCTCAATGCTTTTACCAAGCCTGAGACCCTTCCTATGGCCTGAGATGTCATATACAACTCCTTCCCATTCCAATCCTGAGACCCTTCCTATAGCATGAGATGTGATATCTCAATGCTTATACCAAATCTGAGACCCTTCCTATAGCATGAGATGTGATATCCAACTCCTTCCCATTCCAATCCTGAGACCCTTCCTATAGCATGAGATGTGATGTCTCAATGCTTCTAATACCAAACCTGAGATCCTTCCTATAACATGAGATGTGATATCCAACTCCTTCCCATTCCAATCCTGAGACCCTTATGATAGCATGAGATGTGATATCTCAATGCCTCTAATACCAAACCTGAGATACTTCCGATAGCATGAGATGTGATATCTCAATGCTTCTAATACCAAACCTGAGATCCTTCCTATAACATGAGATGTGATTTCCAAATCCTTCCCCTTCCAAACCTGAGACCATCCCTTTAGCATGAGATGTGATATCAAACTCCTTCCCATTCCAGTCCTGAGACCCATCTGATAGCATGAGATGTGATATTTCAATGCCTCTAATACCAAACCTGAGATCCTACCTCTAACATGAAATGTGATATCCATCTCCTTCCCTTTTCAAACCTGAGACCCTGCCTATAGCATGAGATGTGATATCCAAGTCCTTTCCATTCCAATCCTGAGACCCTTCCTATAGCATGTGATGTGATATCTCAATTCTTATACCAAACCTGAGACCCTTCCTATGGCATGAGATGTCATATACAACTCCTTCCCATTCCAATCCTGAGACCCTTCCTATAGCATGAGATGTGATATCTCAATGCTTATACCAAACCTGAGACCCTTCCTATAGCATGAGATGTGATATCCAACTTCTTCCCATTCCAATCCTGAGACCCTTCCTATAACATGAGATGTGATGTCGCAATGCTTCTAATACTAAACCTGAGATCTTTCCTATAACATGAGATGTGATATCCAACTCCTTCCCATTCCAATTCTGAGACCCTTCCTATAGCATGAGATGTGATATCACAATGCTTATACCAAACCTGAGACCGTTCCTATAGCTTGAGATGTGATATCCAACTCCTTCCCATTCCAATCCTGAGACCCTTCCTATAGCATGAGATGTGATATCGCAAGGCCTCTAATACCAAACCTGAGATCGTTCCTCTAACATGAAATGTGATATCCAACTCCTTCCCCTTCCAAACCTGAGAGCCTTCCTATAACATGAGATGTGATATCCAACTCCTTCCCATTCCAATCCTGAGACCCTTATGATAGCATGAGATGTGATATCTCAATGCCTCTAATACCAAACCTGAGATACTTCCGATAGCATGAGATGTGATATCTCAATGCTTCTAATACCAAACCTGAGATCCTTCCTATAACATGAGATGTGATTTCCAAATCCTTCCCCTTCCAAACCTGAGACCCTCCCTTTAGCATGAGATGTGATATCCAACTCCTTCCCATTCCAATCCTGAGACCCTTCTGATAGCATGAGATGTGATATTTCAATGCCTCAAATACCAAACCTGAGATCCTACCTCTAACATGAAATGTGATATCCATCTCCTTCCCTTTCCAAACCTGAGACCCTGCCTATAGCATGAGATGTGATATCCAAGTCCTTTCCATTCCAATCCTGAGACCCTTCCTATAGCATGTGATGTGATATCTCAATGCTTATACCAAACCTGAGACCCTTCCTATGGCATGAGATGTCATATACAACTCCTTCCCATTCCAAACCTGAGACCCTTCCTATAGCATGAGATGTGATATCTCAATGCTTATACCAAACCTGAGACCCTTCCTATAGCATGAGATGTGATATCCAACTTCTTCCCATTCCAATCCTGAGACCCTTCCTATAACATGAGATGTGATGTCGCAATGCTTCTAATACCAAACCTGAGATCTTTCCTATAACATGAGATGTGATATCCAACTCCTTCCCATTCCAATCCTGAGACCCTTCCTATAGCATGAGATGTGATATCACAATGCTTATACCAAACCTGAGACCGTTCCTATAGCTTGAGATGTGATATCCAACTCCTTCCCATTCCAATCCTGAGACCCTTCCTATAGCATGAGATGTGATATCTCAAGGCCTCTAATACCAAACCTGAGATCGTTCCTCTAACATGAAATGTGATATCCAACTCCTTCCCCTTCCAAACCTGAGAGCCTTCCTATAGCATGAGATATGATAGCCAAGTCCTTCCAATTCCAATCCTGAGACCCTTCCTATAACATGAAATGTGATATCCAACTCCTTCCCATTCCAACCTGAGACCCTTCCTATAGCATGAGATGGGATATCTCAATGCTTCTAATAACAAACCTGAGACTCTTCCTATAACATGAGATGGGATATCCAACTCATTCCCATTCCAATCCTGAGACCCTTCCGATAGCAGAGATGTGATATCTCAATGCTTATACCAAACCTGAGACCCTTCCTATGGCCTGAGATGTCATATACAACTCCTTCCCATTCCAATCCTGAGACCCTTCCTATAGCATGAGATGTGATATCTCAATGCTTATACCAAATCTGAGACCCTTCCTATAGCATGAGATGTGATATCCAACTCCTTCCCATTCCAATCCTGAGACCCTTCCTATAGCATGAGATGTGATGTCTCAATGCTTCTAATACCAAACCTGAGATCCTTCCTATAACATGAGATGTGATATCCAACTCCTTCCCATTCCAATCCTGAGACCCTTATGATAGCATGAGATGTGATATCTCAATGCCTCTAATACCAAACCTGAGATACTTCCGATAGCATGAGATGTGATATCTCAATGCTTCGAATACCAAACCTGAGATCCTTCCTATAACATGAGATGTGATTTCCAAATCCTCCCGCTTCCAAACCTGAGACCCTCCCTTTAGCATGAGATGTGATATCCAACTCCTTCCCATTCCAATCCTGAGACCCTTCTGATAGCATGAGATGTGATATCTCAATGCCTCTAATTCCAAACCTGAGATCCTACCTCTAACATGAAATGTGATATCCATCTCCTTCCCTTTCCAAACCTGAGACCCTGCCTTTAGCATGAGATGTGATATCCAAGTCCTTCCCATTCCAATCCTGAGACCCTTCCTATAGCATGTGATGTGATATCTCAATGCTTATACCAAACCTGAGACCCTTCCTATGGCATGAGATGTCATATACAACTCCTTCCCATTCCAATCCTGAGACCCTTCCTATAGCATGAGATGTGATATCTCAATGCTTATACCAAACCTGAGACCCTTCCTATAGCATGAGATGTGATATCCAACTTCTTCCCATTCCAATACTGAGACCCTTCCTATAACATGAGATGTGATGTCTCAATGCTTCTAATACCAAACCTGAGATCTTTCCTATAACATGAGATGTGATATCCAACTCCTTCCCATTCCAATCCTGAGACCCTTCCTATAGTATGAGATGTGATATCACAATGCTTATACAAAACCTGAGACCGTTCCTATAGCTTGAGATGTGATATCCAACTCCTTCCCATTCCAATCCTGAGACCCTTCCTATAGCATGAGATGTGATATCTCAAGGCCTCTAATACCAAACCTGAGATCCTTCCTCTAATATGAAATGTGATATCCAACTCCTTCCCCTTCCAAACCTGAGAGCCTTCCTATAGCATGAGATATGATATCCAAGTCCTTCCCATTCCAATCCTGAGACCCTTCCTATATCATGAGATGGGATATCTCAATGCTTCTAATACCAAACCTGAGACCCTTCCTATAACATGAGATGGGAATATCCAACTCCTTCCCATTCCAATCCTGAGACCCTTCCGATAGCAGAGATGTGATATCTCAATGCTTATACCAAACCTGAGATCCTTCCTATAACATGAGATGTGATATCCAACTCCTTCCCATTCCAACCCTGAGACACTTCCTATAGCATGAGATGTGATATCTCACTGCTTATACCAAACCTGAGACCCTTCCTATAGCATGAGATGTGATATCCAACTCCTTCCCATTCCAATCCTGAGGCCCTTCCTATAGCATGAGATGTGATGTCTCAATGCTTCTAATACCAAACCTGAGATCCTTCCTATAACATGAGATGTGATATCCAACTCCTTCCCATTCCAATCCTGAGACCCTTCCTATAGCATGAGATGTGATGTCTCAATGCTTCTAATACCAAACCTGAGAACCTTCCTACAGCATGCGATGTGATATCTCAATGCTTCTAATACCAAACCTGAGACCAGTCCTATAACATGAGATGTAATATCCAACTCCATCCCATTCCAATCCTGAGACCCTTCCTATAGCATGAGATGTGCTATCTCAATGCTTATACCAAACCTGAGACCCTTCCTAAAGCTTGAGATGTGATATCCAACTCCTTCCCATTCCAATCCTGAGACCCTTCCTATAGCATGATATGTGATATCTCAATGCCTCTAATACCAAACCTGAGATCCTTCCTCTAACATGAAATGTGATATCGAACTCCTTCCCTTTCCAAACCTGAGAGCCTACCTATAGCATGAGATGTGATATCCAAGTCCTTCCCATTCCAATCCTTAGACCCTTCCTACAGCATGCAATATGATATCTCAATGATTCTAATAACAAACCTGAGACCCGTCCTATAACATGAGATGTGATATCCAACTCCTTCCCGTTTCAAACCTGAGACCCTTCCTATAGCATGAGATGTGATATCCAACTTCTTCCCATTCCAATCCTGAGACCCTTCCTATAACATGAGATGTGATGTCTCAATGCTTCTAATACCAAACCTGAGATCTTTCCTATAACATGAGATGTAATATCCAACTCCTTCCCATTCCAATCCTGAGACCCTTCCTATAGCATGAGATGTGCTATCTCAATGCTTATACCAAACCCGAGACCCTTCCTAAAGCTTGAGATGTGATATCCAACTCCTTCCCATTCCAATCCTGAGACCCTTCCTATAGCATGAGATGTGATATCTCAATGCTTCTAATATCAAACTTGAGACCCTCCCTATAGCATGAGATGTGATACCCAAGTCCTTCCCATTCCAATCCTGAGACCCTTCCTATAGCATGAGATGTGATATCTCAATGCTTATACCAAATCTGAGACCCTTCCTATAGCATGAGATGTGATATCCAACTCCTTCCCATTCCAATCCTGAGACCCTTCATATAGCATGAGATGTGATGTCTCAATGCTTCTAATACCAAACCTGAGATCCTTCCTATAACATGAGATGTGATATCCAACTCCTTCCCATTCCAATCCTGAGACCCTTATGATAGCATGAGATGTGATATCTCAATGCCTCTAATACCAAACCTGAGATACTTCCGATAGCATGAGATGTGATATCTCAATGCTTCTAATACCAAACCTGAGATCCTTCCTATAACATGAGATGAGATTTCCAAATCCTTCCCCTTCCAAACCTGAGACCCTCCCTTTAGCATGAGATGTGATATCAAACTCCTTCCCATTCCAGTCCTGAGACCCATCTGATAGCATGAGATGTGATATTTCAATGCCTCTAATACCAAACCTGAGATCCTACCTCTAACATGAAATGTGATATCCATCTCCTTCCCTTTTCAAACCTGAGACCCTTCCTATGGCATGAGATGTCATATACAACTCCTTCCCATTCCAATCCTGAGACCCTTCCTATAGCATGAGATGTGATATCTCAATGCTTATACCAAACCTGAGACCCTTCCTATAGCATGAGATGTGATATCCAACTTCTTCCCATTCCAATCCTGAGACCCTTCCTATAACATGAGATGTGATGTCGCAATGCTTCTAATACCAAACCTTAGATCTTTCCTATAACATGAGATGTGATATCCAACTCCTTCCCATTCCAATCCTGAGACCCTTCCTATAGCATGAGATGTGATATCACAATGCTTATACCAAACCTGAGACCGTTCCTATAGCTTGAGATGTGATATCCAACTCCTTCCCATTCCAATCCTGAGACCCTTCCTATAGCATGAGATGTGATATCGCAAGGCCTCTAATACCAAACCTGAGATCGTTCCTCTAACATGAAATGTGATATCCAACTCCTTCCCCTTCCAAACCTGAGAGCCTTCCTATAACATGAGATGTGATATCCAACTCCTTCCCATTCCAATCCTGAGACCCTTATGATAGCATGAGATGTGATATCTCAATGCCTCTAATACCAAACCTGAGATACTTCCGATAGCATGAGATGTGATATCTCAATGCTTCTAATACCAAACCTGAGATCCTTCCTATAACATGAGATGTGATTTCCAAATCCTTCCCCTTCCAAACCTGAGACCCTCCCTTTAGCATGAGATGTGATATCCAACTCCTTCCCATTCCAATCCTGAGACCCTTCTGATAGCATGAGATGTGATATTTCAATGCCTCAAATACCAAACCTGAGATCCTACCTCTAACATGAAATGTGATATCCATCTCCTTCCCTTTCCAAACCTGAGACCCTGCCTATAGCATGAGATGTGATATCCAAGTCCTTTCCATTCCAATCCTGAGACCCTTCCTATAGCATGTGATGTGATATCTCAATGCTTATACCAAACCTGAGACCCTTCCTATGGCATGAGATGTCATATACAACTCCTTCCCATTCCAAACCTGAGACCCTTCCTATAGCATGAGATGTGATATCTCAATGCTTACACCAAACCTGAGACCCTTCCTATAGCATGAGATGTGATATCCAACTTCTTCCCATTCCAATCCTGAGACCCTTCCTATAACATGAGATGTGATGTCGCAATGCTTCTAATACCAAACCTGAGATCTTTCCTATAACATGAGATGTGATATCCAACTCCTTCCCATTCCAATCCTGAGACCCTTCCTATAGCATGAGATGTGATATCACAATGCTTATACCAAACCTGAGACCGTTCCTATAGCTTGAGATGTGATATCCAACTCCTTCCCATTCCAATCCTGAGACCCTTCCTATAGCATGAGATGTGATATCTCAAGGCCTCTAATACCAAACCTGAGATTGTTCCTCTAACATGAAATGTGATATCCAACTCCTTCCCCTTCCAAACCTGAGAGCCTTCCTATAGCATGAGATATGATAGCCAAGTCCTTCCAATTCCAATCCTGAGACCCTTCCTATAACATGAAATGTGATATCCAACTCCTTCCCATTCCAACCTGAGACCCTTCCTATAGCATGAGATGGGATATCTCAATGCTTCTAATAACAAACCTGAGACTCTTCCTATAACATGAGATGGGATATCCAACTCATTCCCATTCCAATCCTGAGACCCTTCCGATAGCAGAGATGTGATATCTCAATGCTTATACCAAACCTGAGACCCTTCCTATGGCCTGAGATGTCATATACAACTCCTTCCCATTCCAATCCTGAGACCCTTCCTATAGCATGAGATGTGATATCTCAATGCTTATACCAAATCTGAGACCCTTCCTATAGCATGAGATGTGATATCCAACTCCTTCCCATTCCAATCCTGAGACCCTTCCTATAGCATGAGATGTGATGTCTCAATGCTTCTAATACCAAACCTGAGATCCTTCCTATAACATGAGATGTGATATCCAACTCCTTCCCATTCCAATCCTGAGACCCTTATGATAGCATGAGATGTGATATCTCAATGCCTCTAATACCAAACCTGAGATACTTCCGATAGCATGAGATGTGATATCTCAATGCTTCGAATACCAAACCTGAGATCCTTCCTATAACATGAGATGTGATTTCCAAATCCTCCCGCTTCCAAACCTGAGACCCTCCCTTTAGCATGAGATGTGATATCCAACTCCTTCCCATTCCAATCCTGAGACCCTTCTGATAGCATGAGATGTGATATCTCAATGCCTCTAATTCCAAACCTGAGATCCTACCTCTAACATGAAATGTGATATCCATCTCCTTCCCTTTCCAAACCTGAGACCCTGCCTTTAGCATGAGATGTGATATCCAAGTCCTTCCCATTCCAATCCTGAGACCCTTCCTATAGCATGTGATGTGATATCCCAATGCTTATACCAAACCTGAGACCCTTCCTATGGCATGAGATGTCATATACAACTCCTTCCCATTCCAATCCTGAGACCCTTCCTATAGCATGAGATGTGATATCTCAATGCTTATACCAAACCTGAGACCCTTCCTATAGCATTAGATGTGATATCCAACTTCTTCCCATTCCAATCCTGAGACCCTTCCTATAACATGAGATGTGATGTCTCAATGCTTCTAATACCAAACCTGAGATATTTCCTATAACATGAGATGTGATATCCAACTCCTTCCCATTCCAATCCTGAGACCCTTCCTATAGTATGAGATGTGATATCACAATGCTTATACAAAACCTGAGACCGTTCCTATAGCTTGAGATGTGATATCCAACTCCTTCCCATTCCAATCCTGAGACCCTTCCTATAGCATGAGATGTGATATCTCAAGGCCTCTAATACCAAACCTGAGATCCTTCCTCTAATATGAAATGTGATATCCAACTCCTTCCCCTTCCAAACCTGAGAGCCTTCCTATAGCATGAGATATGATATCCAAGTCCTTCCCATTCCAATCCTGAGACCCTTCCTATATCATGAGATGGGATATCTCAATGCTTCTAATACCAAACCTGAGACCCTTCCTATAACATGAGATGGGAATATCCAACTCCTTCCCATTCCAATCCTGAGACCCTTCCGATAGCAGAGATGTGATATCTCAATGCTTATACCAAACCTGAGATCCTTCCTATAACATGAGATGTGATATCCAACTCCTTCCCATTCCAATCCTGAGACACTTCCTATAGCATGAGATGTGATATCTCACTGCTTATACCAAACCTGAGACCCTTCCTATAGAATGAGATGTGATATCCGACTCCTTCCCATTCCAATCCTGAGACCCTTCCTATAGCATGAGATGTGATATCTCAATGCTTCTAATATCAAACTTGAGACCCTCCCTATAGCATGAGATGTGATACCCAAGTCCTTAGCCATTCCAATCCTGAGACACTTCCTATAGCATGAGATGTGATATCTCAATGCTTCTAATACCAAACCTGAGACTCTTCCTATAACATGAGATGGGATATCCAACTCCTTCCCATTCCAATCCTGAGACCCTTCCAATATCAGAGATGTGATATCTCAATGCTTATACCAAACCTAAGACCCTTCCTATGGCATGAGATGTGATATCCAACTCCTTCCCATTCCAATCCCGAGACCCTTCCTATAGCATGAGATGTGATATCTCGATGCTTATACCAAATCTGAGACCCTTCCTATAGCATGAGATGTGATATCCAACTCCTTCCCATTCCAATCCTGAGGCCCTTCCTATAGCATGAGATGTGATGTCTCAATGCTTCTAATACCAAACCTGAGATCCTTCCTATAACATGAGATGTGATATCCAACTCCTTCCCATTCCAATCCTGAGACCCTTCCTATAGCATGAGATGTGATGTCTCAATGCTTCTAATACCAAACCTGAGAACCTTCCTACAGCATGCGATGTGATATCTCAATGCTTCTAATACCAAACCTGAGACCAGTCCTATAACATGAGATGTGATATCCAACTTCTTCCCATTCCAATCCTGAGACCCTTCCTATAACATGAGATGTGATGTCTCAATGCTTCTAATACCAAACCTGAGATCTTTCCTATAACATGAGATGTAATATCCAACTCCATCCCATTCCAATCCTGAGACCCTTCCTATAGCATGAGATGTGCTATCTCAATGCTTATACCAAACCTGAGACCCTTCCTAAAGCTTGAGATGTGATATCCAACTCCTTCCCATTCCAATCCTGAGACCCTTCCTATAGCATGATATGTGATATCTCAATGCCTCTAATACCAAACCTGAGATCCTTCCTCTAACATGAAATGTGATATCGAACTCCGTCCCTTTCCAAACCTGAGAGCCTACCTATAGCATGAGATGTGATATCCAAGTTCTTCCCATTCCAATCCTTAGACCCTTCCTACAGCATGCAATATGATATCTCAATGATTCTAATAACAAACCTGAGACCCGTCCTATAACATGAGATGTGATATCCAACTCCTTCCCGTTTCAAACCTGAGACCCTTCCTATAGCATGAGATGTGATATCCAACTTCTTCCCATTCCAATCCTGAGACCCTTCCTATAACATGAGATGTGATGTCTCAATGCTTCTAATACCAAACCTGAGATCTTTCCTATAACATGAGATGTAATATCCAACTCCTTCCCATTCCAATCCTGAGACCCTTCCTATAGCATGAGATGTGCTATCTCAATGCTTATACCAAACCTGAGACCCTTCCTAAAGCTTGAGATGTGATATCCAACTCCTTCCCATTCCAATCCTGAGACCCTTCCTATAGCATGATATGTGATATCTCAATGCCTCTAATACCAAACCTGAGATCCTTCCTCTAACATGAAATGTGATATCGAACTCCGTCCCTTTCCAAACCTGAGAGCCTACCTATAGCATGAGATGTGATATCCAAGTTCTTCCCATTCCAATCCTTAGACCCTTCCTACAGCATGCAATATGATATCTCAATGATTCTAATAACAAACCTGAGACCCGTCCTATAACATGAGATGTGATATCCAACTCCTTCCCGTTTCAAACCTGAGACCCTTCCTATAGCATGAGATGTGATATCCAACTTCTTCCCATTCCAATCCTGAGACCCTTCCTATAACATGAGATGTGATGTCTCAATGCTTCTAATACCAAACCTGAGATCTTTAATATAACATGAGATGTGATATCCAACTCCTTCCCATTCCAATCCTGAGACCCTTCCTATAGCATGAGATGTGATATCTCAATGCTTCTAATATCAAACTTGAGACCCTCCCTATAGCATGAGATGTGATACCCAAGTCCTTTCCATTCCAATCCTGAGACACTTCCTATAGCATGAGATGTGATGTCTCAATGCTTCTAATACCAAACCTGAGATCCTTCCTATAACATGAGATGTGATATCCAACTCCTTCCCATTCCAATCCCGGGACCCTTCCTATAGCATGAGATGTGATATCTCGATGTTTATACCAAACCTGAGACCCTTCCTATAGCATGAGATGTGATATCCAACTCCTTCCCATTCCAATCCTGAGACCCTTCCTATAGCATGAGATGTGATATCTCAATGCCTCTAATACCAAACCTGAGATCCTTCCTCTAACATGAAATGTGATATCCAACTCCTTCCCTTTCCAAACATGAGAGCCTACCTATAGCATGAGATGTGATATCCAAGTCCTTCCCATTCCAATCCTTAGACCCTTCCTACAGCATGCAATATGATATCTCAATGATTCTAATAACAAACCTGAGACCCATCCTATAACATGAGATGGGATATCCAACTCTTTCCCATTCCAATCCTGAGACACTTCCGATAGCAGAGATGTGATATCTCAATGCTTATACCAAACCTGAGACCCTTCCTATAACATGAGATGTGATATCCAACTCCTTCCCGGTCCAAACCTGAGACCCTTACTATAGCATATGTGATATCCAACTCCTTCCCATTCCAAACATGAGACCCTTCCTATAGCAAGAATGTAATATCCAACTCCTTCCCATTCCAATCCTGAGACCATTCCTATAGCATGAGATGTGATATCTCAATGCTTCTAATACCAAACCTGAGATCCTTCCTATAACATGAGATGTGATATCCAACTCCTTCCCATTCCAATCCTGAGACCCTTCCTATAGCATGAGATGTGATGTCTCAATGCTTCTAATACCAAACCTGAGAACCTTCCTACAGCATGCGATGTGATATCTCAATGCTTCTAATACCAAACCTGAGACCAGTCCTATAACATGAGATTGGATATCCAACTCCTTCCCCTTCCAAACCTGAGACCCTTCCTATAGCATGAGATGTGATATCCAACTTCTTCCCATTCCAATCCTGAGACCCTTCCTATAACATGAGATGTGATGTTTCAATGCTTCTAATACCAAACCTGAGATCTTTCCTATAACATGAGATGTAATATCGAACTCCTTCCCATTCCAATCCTGAGACCCTTCCTATAGCATGAGATGTGCTATCTCAATGCTTATACCAAACCTGAGACCCTTCCTAAAGCTTGAGATGTGATATCCAACTCCTTCCCATTCCAATCCTGAGACCCTTCCTATAGCATGAGATGTGATATCTCAATGCTTCTAATATCAAACTTGAGACCCTCCCTATAGCATGAGATGTGACACCCAAGTCCTTCCCATTCCAATCCTGAGACACTTCCTATAGCATGAGATGTGATATCTCAATGCTTATACCAAACCTGAGACCCTTCCTATAGCATGAGATGTGATATCCAACTCCTTCCCATTCCAATCCTGAGACCCTTCCTATAGCATGAGATGTGATGTCTCAATGCTTCTAATACCAAACCTGAGATCCTTCCTATAACATGAGATGTGATATCCAACTCCTTCCCATTCCAATCCTGAGACCCTTCCTATAGCATGAGATGTGATGTCTCAATGCTTCTAATACCAAACCTGAGAACCTTCCTACAGCATGCGATGTGATATCTCAATGCTTCTAATACCAAACCTGAGACCCGTCCTATAACATGAGATGTGATATCCAACTCCTTCCCGTTTCAAACCTGAGACCCTTCCTATAACATGAGATGTGATATCCAATTCCTTCCCGTTTCAAACCTGAGACCCTTCCTATAGCATATGTGATATCCAACTCCTTCCCATTCTAAACATGAGACCCTTCCTATAGCAAGAATGTAATATCCAACTCCTTCCCATTCCAATCCTGAGACCATTCCTATAGCATGAGATGTGATATCTCAATGCTTCTAATACCAAACCTGAGATCCTTCCTATGACATGAGATGTGATATCCAATTCCTCCCCATTCCAAACCTGAGAACCTTCCTACAGCATGCGATGTGATATCTCAATGCTTCTAATACCAAACCTGAGACCAGTCCTATAACATGAGATTGGATATCCAACTCCTTCCCCTTCCAAACCTGAGACCCTTCCTATAGCATGAGATGTGATATCCAACTTCTTCCCATTCCAATCCTGAGACCCTTCCTATAACATGAGATGTGATGTCTCAATGCTTCTAATACCAAACCTGAGATCTTTCCTATAACATGAGATGTGATATCCAACTCCTTCCCATTCCAATCCTGAGACCCTTCCTATAGCATGAGATGTGCTATCTCAATGCTTATACCAAACCTGAGACCCTTCCTAAAGCTTGAGATGTGATATCCAACTCCTTCCCATTCCAATCCTGAGACCCTTCCTATAGCATGAGATGTGATATCTCAATGCCTCTAATACCAAACCTGAGATCCTTCCTATAACATGAGATGTGATATCCAACTCCTTCCCATTCCAATCCTGAGACCCTTCCTATAGCATGAGATGTGATATCTCAATGCTTCTAATACCAAACCTGAGACCAGTCCTATAACATGAGATTGGATATCCAACTCCTTCCCCTTCCAAACCTGAGACCCTTCCTATAGCATATGATGTGATATCCAACTCCTTCCCATTCCAATCCTGAGGCCCTTCCTATAGCATGAGATGTGATGTCTCAATGCTTCTAATACCAAACCTGAGATCCTTCCTATAACATGAGATGTGATATCCAACTCCTTCCCATTCCAATCCTGAGACCCTTCCTATAGCATGAGATGTGATGTCTCAATGCTTCTAATACCAAACCTGAGAACCTTCCTACAGCATGCGATGTGATATCTCAATGCTTCTAATACCAAACCTGAGACCCGTCCTATAACATGAGATGTGATATCCAACTCCTTCCCGTTTCAAACCTGAGACCCTTCCTATAACATGAGATGTGATATCCAACTCCTTCCCGTTTCAAACCTGAGACCCTTCCTATAGCATATGTGATATCCAACTCCTTCCCATTCTAAACATGAGACCCTTCCTATAGCAAGAATGTAATATCCAACTCCTTCCCATTCCAATCCTGAGACCATTCCTATAGCATGAGATGTGATATCTCAATGCTTCTAATACCAAACCTGAGATCCTTCCTATGACATGAGATGTGATATCCAATTCCTCCCCATTCCAAACCTGAGAACCTTCCTACAGCATGCGATGTGATATCTCAATGCTTCTAATACCAAACCTGAGACCAGTCCTATAACATGAGATTGGATATCCAACTCCTTCCCCTTCCAAACCTGAGACCCTTCCTATAGCATGAGATGTGATATCCAACTTCTTCCCATTCCAATCCTGAGACCCTTCCTATAACATGAGATGTGATGTCTCAATGCTTCTAATACCAAACCTGAGATCTTTCCTATAACATGAGATGTGATATCCAACTCCTTCCCATTCCAATCCTGAGACCCTTCCTATAGCATGAGATGTGCTATCTCAATGCTTATACCAAACCTGAGACCCTTCCTAAAGCTTGAGATGTGATATCCAACTCCTTCCCATTCCAATCCTGAGACCCTTCCTATAGCATGAGATGTGATATCTCAATGCCTCTAATACCAAACCTGAGATCCTTCCTCTAACATGAAATGTGATATCCAACTCCTTCCCTTTCCAAACATGAGAGCCTACCTATAGCGTGAGATGTGATATCCAAGTCCTTCCCATTCCAATCCTTAGACCCTTCCTACAGCATGCAATATGATATCTCAATGATTCTAATAACAAACCTGAGACCCATCCTATAACATGAGATGGGATATCCAACTCCTTCCCATTCCAATCCTGAGACACTTCCGATAGCAGAGATGTGATATCTCAATGCTTATACCAAACCTGAGACCCTTCCTATAACATGAGATGTGATATCCAACTCCTTCCCGGTCCAAACCTGAGACCCTTACTATAGCATATGTGATATCCAACTCCTTCCCATTCCAAACATGAGACCCTTCCTATAGCAAGAATGTAATATCCAACTCCTTCCCATTCCAATCCTGAGACCATTCCTATAGCATGAGATGTGATATCTCAATGCTTCTAATACCAAACCTGAGATCCTTCCTATAACATGAGATGTGATATCCAACTCCTTCCCATTCCAATCCTGAGACCCTTCCTATAGCATGAGATGTGATGTCTCAATGCTTCTAATACCAAACCTGAGAACCTTCCTACAGCATGCGATGTGATATCTCAATGCTTCTAATACCAAACCTGAGACCAGTCCTATAACATGAGATTTGATATCCAACTCCTTCCCCTTCCAAACCTGAGACCCTTCCTATAGCATGAGATGTGATATCCAACTTCTTCCCATTCCAATCCTGAGACCCTTCCTATAACATGAGATGTGATGTCTCAATGCTTCTAATACCAAACCTGAGATCTTTCCTATAACATGAGATGTAATATCCAACTCCTTCCCATTCCAATCCTGAGACCCTTCCTATAGCATGAGATGTGCTATCTCAATGCTTATACCAAACCTGAGACCCTTCCTAAAGCTTGAGATGTGATATCCAACTCCTTCCCATTCCAATCCTGAGACCCTTCCTATAGCATGAGATGTGATATCTCAATGCTTCTAATATCAAACTTGAGACCCTCCCTATAGCATGAGATGTGACACCCAAGTCCTTCCCATTCCAATCCTGAGACACTTCCTATAGCATGGGATGTGATATCTCAATGCTTATACCAAACCTGAGACCCTTCCTATAGCATGAGATGTGATATCCAACTCCTTCCCATTCCAATCCTGAGACCCTTCCTATAGCATGAGATGTGATGTCTCAATGCGTCTAATACCAAACCTGAGATCCTTCCTATAACATGAGATGTGATATCCAACTCCTTCCCATTCCAATCCTGAGACCCTTCCAATAGCAGAGATGTGATATCTCAATGCTTATACCAAACCTAAGACCCTTCCTATGGCATGAGATGTGATATCCAACTCCTTCCCATTCCAATCCCGAGACCCTTCCTATAGCATGAGATGTGATATCTCGATGCATATACCAAATCTGAGACCCTTCCTATAGCATGAGATGTGATATCCAACTCCTTCCCATTCCAATCCTGAGGCCCTTCCTATAGCATGAGATGTGATGTCTCAAGGCTTCTAATACCAAACCTGAGATCCTTCCTATAACATGAGATGTGATATCCAACTCCTTCCCATTCCAATCCTGAGACCCTTCCTATAGCATGAGATGTGATGTCTCAATGCTTCTAATACCAAACCTGAGAACCTTCCTACAGCATGCGATGTGATATCTCAATGCTTCTAATACCAAACCTGAGACCCGTCCTATAACATGAGATGTGATATCCAACTCCTTCCCGTTTCAAACCTGAGACCCTTCCTATAACATGAGATGTGATATCCAACTCCTTCCCGTTTCAAACCTGAGACCCTTCCTATAGCATATGTGATATCCAACTCCTTCCCATTCCAAACATGAGACCCTTCCTATAGCAAGAATGTAATATCCAACTCCTTCCCATTCCAATCCTGAGACCATTCCTATAGCATGAGATGTGATATCTCAATGCTTCTAATACCAAACCTGAGATCCTTCCTATGACATGAGATGTGATATCCAATTCCTCCCCATTCCAAACCTGAGAACCTTCCTACAGCATGTGATGTGATATCTCAATGCTTCTAATACCAAACCTGCCAGTCCTATAACATGAGATTGGATATCCAACTCCTTCCCCTTCCAAACCTGAGACCCTTCCTATAGCATGAGATGTGATATCCAACTTCTTCCCATTCCAATCCTGAGACCCTTCCTATAACATGAGATGTGATGTCTCAATGCTTCTAATACCAAACCTGAGATCTTTCCTATAACATGAGATGTGATATCCGACTCCTTCCCATTCCAATCCTGAGACCCTTCCTATAGCATGAGATGTGCTATCTCAATGCTTATACCAAACCTGAGACCCTTCCTAAAGCTTGAGATGTGATATCCAACTCCTTCCCATTCCAATCCTGAGACCCTTCCTATAACATGAAATGTGATATCCAACTCCTTCCCATTCCAACCTGAGACCCTTCCTATAGCATGAGATGGGATATCCAACTCCTTCCAAATCCAATACTGATACCCTTCCAATAGCATGAGATGTGATATCCCAATGCTTCTACCAAACCTGAGAACCATACTATGGCATGAGATGTGATATCAAACTCCTTCCCATTCCAATCCTGAGACTCTTCCTATAGCTTGAGATGTGATATCCGAAATCCTTCCCATTCCAATTCTGAGACCCTTCCTATACGATGAGACTTGATATCTCAATGCTTCTAATACCAAACCTGAGACCCGTCCTATAACATGAGATGTGATATCCAAATCTTTCCCCTTCCAAACCTTAGACCCTTCCTTTATCATGAGATGTGATATCCAACTCCTTCCCATTCCGATCCTGAGACCCTTCCGATATCATGAGATTTGTTATCTCAATGCTTCTTATATCAAAATTGAGACCCGCCTATAACATGAGATGTGATATCCAAATCTTTCCCCTTCCAAACCTTAGACCCTTCCTTTATCATGAGATGGGATATCCAACTCCTTCCCATTCCAATCCTGAGACCCTTCCGATAGCAGAGATGTGATATCTCAATGCTTATACCAATCCTGAGACCCTTCCTATGGCCTGAGATGTCATATACAACTCCTTCCCAATCCAATCCTGAGACCCTTCCTATAGCATGAGATGTGATATCTCAATGCTTATACCAAATCTGAGACCCTTCCTATAGCATGAGATGTGATATCCAACTCCTTCCCATTCCAATCCTGAGACCCTTCCTATAGCATGAGATGTGATGTCTCAATGCTTCTAATACCAAACCTGAGATCCTTCCTATAACATGAGATGTGATATCCAACTCCTTCCCATTCCAATCCTGAGACCCTTCCTATAGCATGAGATGTGATGTCTCAATGCTTCTAATACCAAACCTGAGAACCTTCCTACAGCATGGAATGTGATATCTCAATGCTTCTAATACCAAACCTGAGACCAGTCCTATAACATGAGATTGGATATCCAACTCCTTCCCCTTCCAAACCTGAGACCCTTCCTATAGCATGAGATGTGATATCCAACTTCTTCCCATTCAAATCCTGAGACCCTTCCTATAACATGAGATGTGATGTCTCAATGCTTCTAATACCAAACCTGAGAACCTTCCTACAGCATGCGATGTGATATCTCAATGCTTCTAATACCAAACCTGAGACCCGTCCTATAACATGAGATGTGATATCCAACTCCTTCCCGTTTCAAACCTGAGACCCTTCCTATAACATGAGATGTGATATCCAACTCCTTCCCGTTTCAAACCTGAGACCCTTCCTATAGCATATGTGATATCCAACTCCTTCCCATTCCAAACATGAGACCCTTCCTATAGCAAGAATGTAATATCCAACTCCTTCCCATTCCAATCCTGAGACCATTCCTATAGCATGAGATGTGATATCTCAATGCTTCTAATACCAAACCTGAGATCCTTCCTATGACATGAGATGTGATATCCAATTCCTCCCCATTCCAAACCTGAGAACCTTCCTACAGCATGCGATGTGATATCTCAATGCTTCTAATACCAAACCTGAGACCAGTCCTATAACATGAGATTGGATATCCAACTCCTTCCCCTTCCAAACCTGAGACCCTTCCTATAGCATGAGATGTGATATCCAACTTCTTCCCATTCCAATCCTGAGACCCTTCCTATAACATGAGATGTGATGTCTCAATGCTTCTAATACCAAACCTGAGATCTTTCCTATAACATGAGATGTGATATCCGACTCCTTCCCATTCCAATCCTGAGACCCTTCCTATAGCATGAGATGTGCTATCTCAATGCTTATACCAAACCTGAGACCCTTCCTAAAGCTTGAGATGTGATATTCAACTCCTTCCCATTCCAATCCTGAGACCCTTCCTATAACATGAAATGTGATATCCAACTCCTTCCCATTCCAACCTGAGACCCTTCCTATAGCATGAGATGGGATATCCAACTCCTTCCAAATCCAATACTGATACCCTTCCAATAGCATGAGATGTGATATCCCAATGCTTCTACCAAACCTGAGAACCATACTATGGCATGAGATGTGATATCAAACTCCTTCCCATTCCAATCCTGAGACTCTTCCTATAGCTTGAGATGTGATATCCGAAATCCTTCCCATTCCAATTCTGAGACCCTTCCTATACGATGAGACTTGATATCTCAATGCTTCTAATACCAAACCTGAGACCCGTCCTATAACATGAGATGTGATATCCAAATCTTTCCCCTTCCAAACCTTAGACCCTTCCTTTATCATGAGATGTGATATCCAACTCCTTCCCATTCCGATCCTGAGACACTTCCGATATCATGAGATTTGTTATCTCAATGCTTCTTATATCAAAATTGAGACCCGCCTATAACATGAGATGTGATATCCAAATCTTTCCCCTTCCAAACCTTAGACCCTTCCTTTATCATGAGATGGGATATCCAACTCCTTCCCATTCCAATCCTGAGACCCTTCCGATAGCAGAGATGTGATATCTCAATGCTTATACCAATCCTGAGACCCTTCCTATGGCCTGAGATGTCATATACAACTCCTTCCCAATCCAATCCTGAGACCCTTCCTATAGCATGAGATGTGATATCTCAATGCTTATACCAAATCTGAGACCCTTCCTATAGAATGAGATGTGATATCCAACTCCTTCCCATTCCAATCCTGAGACCCTTCCTATAGCATGAGATGTGATGTCTCAATGCTTCTAATACCAAACCTGAGATCCTTCCTATAACATGAGATGTGATATCCAACTCCTTCCGATTCCAATCCTGAGACCCTTCCTATAGCATGAGATGTGATGTCTCAATGCTTCTAATACCAAACCTGAGAACCTTCCTACAGCATGCGATGTGATATCTCAATGCTTCTAATACCAAACCTGAGACCAGTCCTATAACATGAGATTGGATATCCAACTCCTTCCCCTTCCAAACCTGAGACCCTTCCTATAGCATGAGATGTGATATCCAACTTCTTCCCATTCCAATCCTGAGACCCTTCCTATAACATGAGATGTGATGTCTCAATGCTTCTAATACCAAACCTGAGATCTTTCCTATAACATGAGATATAATATCCAACTCCTTCCCATTCCAATCCTGAGACCCTTCCTATAGCATGAGATGTGCTATCTCAATGCTTATACCAAAACTGAGACCCTTCCTAAAGCTTGAGATGTGATATCCAACTCCTTCCCATTCCAATCCTGAGACCCTTCCTATAGCATGAGATGTGATACCCAAGTCCTTCCCATTCCAATCCTGAGACACTTCCTATAGCATGAGATGTGATGTCTCAATGCTTCTAATACCAAACCTGAGATCCTTCCTATAACATGAGATGTGATATCCAACTCCTTCCCATTCCAATCCCGGGACCCTTCCTATAGCATGAGATGTGATATCTCGATGTTTATACCAAACCTGAGACCCTTCCTATAGCATGAGATGTGATATCCAACTCCTTCCCATTCCTATCCTGAGACCCTTCCTATAGCATGAGATGTGATATCTCAATGCCTCTAATACCAAACCTGAGATCCTTCCTCTAACATGAAATGTGATATCCAACTCCTTCCCTTTCCAAACATGAGAGCCTACCTATAGCATGAGATGTGATATCCAAGTCCTTCCCATTCCAATCCTTAGACCCTTCCTACAGCATGCAATAGGATATCTCAATGATTCTAATAACAAACCTGAGACCCATCCTATAACATGAGATGGGATATCAAACTCCTTCCCATTCCAATCCTGAGACACTTCCGATAGCAGAGATGTGATATCTCAATGCTTATACCAAACCTGAGACCCTTCCTATAACATGAGATGTGATATCCAACTCCTTCCTGGTCCCAACCTGAGACCCTTACTATAGCATATGTGATATCCAACTCCTTCCCATTCCAAACATGAGACCCTTCCTATAGCAAGAATGTAATATCCAACTCCTTCCCATTCCAATCCTGAGACCATTCCTATAGCATGAGATGTGATATCTCAATGCTTCTAATACCAAACCTGAGATCCTTCCTATGACATGAGATGTGATATCCAATTCCTCCCCATTCCAAACCTGAGAACCTTCCTACAGCATGCGATGTGATATCTCAATGCTTCTAATACCAAACCCGAGACCAGTCCTATAACATGAGATTGGATATCCAACTCCTTCCCCTTCCAAACCTGAGACCCTTCCTATAGCATGAGATGTGATATCCAACTTCTTCCCATTCCATTCCTGAGACCCTTCCTATAACATGAGATGCGATGTCTCAATGCTTCTAATACCAAACCTGAGATCTTTCCTATAACATGAGATGTGATATCCAACTCCTTCCCATTCCAATCCTGAGACCCTTCCTATAGCATGAGATGTGATATCTCAATGCTTATACCAAACCTGAGACCCTTCCTATAGCGTGAGATGTGATATCCAACTCCTTCCCATTCCAATCCTGAGACCCTTCATATAGCATGAGATGTGATATCTCAAGGCCTCTAATACCAAACCTGAGATCCTTCCTCTAACATGAAATGTGATATCCAACTCCTTCCCATTCCAAACCTGAGAGCCTTCCTATAGCATGAGATATGATATCCAAGTCCTTCCCATCCAATCCTGAGACCCTTCCTATAACATGAAATGTGATATCCAACTCCTTCCCATTCCAACCTGAGACCCTTACTATAGCATGAGATGGGATATCCAACTCCTTCCAAATCCAATGCTGATACCCTTCCGATAGCATGAGATGTGATATCCCAATGCTTCTACCAAACCTGAGACCCATACTATGGCATGAGATGTGATATCAAACTCCTTCCCATTCCAATCCTGAGACCCTACCTATAGCTTGAGATGTGATATCCAACTCCTTCCCATTCCAATTCTGAGACCCTTCCTATACCATGAAACTTGATATCTCAATGCTTCTAATACAAAACCTGAGACCCGTCCTATAACATGAGATGTGATATCCAAATCCTTCCCCTTCCAAACCTTAGACCCTTCCTTTATCATGAGATGTGATATCCAATTCCTTCCCATTCCAATCCTGACACCCTTCCGATATCATGAGATTTGTTATCTCAATACTTCTAATATCAAACTTGAGACCCTCCCTATAGCATGAGATGTGACATCCAAGTCCTCCCCATTCCAATCCTGAGACTCTTCCTATAGCATGAGATGTGATATCTCAATGCTTCTAATACCAAACCTGAGACCCTTCCTATAACATGAGATGGGATATCCAACTCCTTCCCATTCCAATCCTGAGAGACCCTTCCGATAGCAGAGATGTGATATCTCAATGCTTATACCAAACCTGAGACCCTTCCTATGGCCTGATTTGTCATATACAACTCCTTCCCATTCCAATCCTGAGACCCTTCCTATAGCATGAGATGTGATATCTCAATGCTTATACCAAATCCGAGACCCTTCCTATAGCATGAGATGTGATATCCAACTCCTTCCCATTCCAATCCTGAGACCCTTCCTATAGCATGAGATGTGATGTCTCAATGCTTCTAATACCAAACCTGAGATCCTTCCTATAACATGAGATGTGATATCCAACCCCTTCCCATTCCAATCCTGAGACCCTTATGATAGCATGAGATGTGATATCTCAATGCCTCTAATACCAAACCTGAGATACTTCTGATAGCATGAGATGTGATATCTCAATGCTTCTAGTACCAAACCTGAGATCCTTCCTATAACATGAGATGTGATATCCATCTCCTTCCCTTTCCAAACATGAGACCCTGCCTATAGCATGAGATGTGATATCAAAAGTCTTTCCCATTCCAATCCTGAGACCCTTCCTATAGCATGTGATGTGATATCTCAATGCTTATACCAAACCTGAGACCCTTCCTATGGCATGAGATGTCATATACAACTCCTTCCCATTCCAATCCTGAGACCCTTCCTATAGCATGAGATGTGATATCTCAATGCTTATACCAAACCTGAGACCCTTCCTATAGCATGAGATGTGATATCCAACTTCTTCCCATTCCAATCCTGAGACCCTTCCTATAACATGAGATGTGATGTCTCAATGCTTCTAATACCAAACCTGAGACCCTTCCTATAACATGAGATGGGATATCCAACTCCTTCCCATTCCAATCCTGAGACCCTTCCGATAGTAGAGATGTGATATCTCAATGCTTATACCAAACCTGAGACCCTTCCTATGGCCTGAGATGTCATATACAACTCCTTCCCATTCCAATCCTGAGACCGTTCCTATAGCATGAGATGTGATATCTCAATGCTTATACCAAATCTGAGACCCTTCCTATAGCATGAGATGCGATGTCTCAATGCTTCTAATACCAAACCTGAGATCCTTCCTATAACATGAGATGTGATATCCAACTCCTTCCCATTCCAATCCTGAGACCCTTATGATAGCATGAGATGTGATATCTCAATGCCTCTAATACCAAACCTGAGATACTTCCGATAGCATGAGATGTGATATCTCAATGCTTCTAATACCAAACCTGAGATCCTTCCTATAACATGAGATGTGATTTCCAAATCCTTCCCCTTCCAAACCTGAGACCCTCCCTTTAGCATGAGATGTGATATCCAACTCCTTCCCATTCCAATCCTGAGACCCTTCTGATAGCATGAGATGTGATATTTCAGTGCCTCTAATACCAAACCTGAGATCCTACCTCTAACATGAAATGTGATATCCATCTCCTTCCCTTTCCAAACCTGAGACCCTGCTTACAGCATGAGATGTGATATCCAAGTCCTTCCCATTACAATCCTGAGACCCTTCCTATAGCATGTGATGTGATATCTCAATGCTTATACCAAACCTGAGACCCTTCCTATGGCATGAGATGTCATATACAACTCCTTCCCATTCCAATCCTGAGACCCTTCCTATAGCATGAGATGTGATATCTCAATGCTTATACCAAACCTGAGACCCTTCCTATAGCATGAGATGTGATATCCAACTTCTTCCCATTCCAATCCTGAGACCCTTCCTATAACATGAGATGTGATGTCTCAATGCTTCTAATACCAAACCTGAGATCTTTCCTATAACATGAGATGTGATATCCAACTCCTTCCAATTCCAATCCTGAGACCCTTCCTATAGCATGAGATGTGATATCACAATGCTTATACCAAACCTGAGACCGTTCCTATAGCTTGAGATGTGATATCCAACTCCTTCCCATTCCAATCCTGAGACCCTTCCTATAGCATGAGATGTGATATCTCAAGGCCTCTAATACCAAACCTGAGATCGTTCCTCTAACATGAAATGTGATATCCAACTCCTTCCCCTTCCAAACCTGAGAGCCTTCCTATAGCATGAGATATGATAGCCAAGTCCTTCCAATTCCAATCCTGAGACCCTTCCTATAACATGAAATGTGATATCCAACTCCTTCCCATTCCAATCCTGAGACCCTTCCTATAGCATGAGATGTGATATCTCAATGCTTATACCAAACCTGAGACCCTTCCTATAGCATGAGATGTGATATCCAACTTCTTCCCATTCCAATACTGAGACCCTTCCTATAACATGAGATGTGATGTCTCAATGCTTCTAATACCAAACCTGAGATCTTTCCTATAACATGAGATGTGATATCCAACTCCTTCCCATTCCAATCCTGAGACCCTTCCTATAGTATGAGATGTGATATCACAATGCTTATACAAAACCTGAGACCGTTCCTATAGCTTGAGATGTGATATCCAACTCCTTCCCATTCCAATCCTGAGACCCTTCCTATAGCATGAGATGTGATATCTCAAGGCCTCTAATACCAAACCTGAGATCCTTCCTCTAATATGAAATGTGATATCCAACTCCTTCCCCTTCCAAACCTGAGAGCCTTCCTATAGCATGAGATATGATATCCAAGTCCTTCCCATTCCAATCCTGAGACCCTTCCTATATCATGAGATGGGATATCTCAATGCTTCTAATACCAAACCTGAGACCCTTCCTATAACATGAGATGGGAATATCCAACTCCTTCCCATTCCAATCCTGAGACCCTTCCGATAGCAGAGATGTGATATCTCAATGCTTATACCAAACCTGAGATCCTTCCTATAACATGAGATGTGATATCCAACTCCTTCCCATTCCAACCCTGAGACACTTCCTATAGCATGAGATGTGATATCTCACTGCTTATACCAAACCTGAGACCCTTCCTATAGCATGAGATGTGATATCCAACTCCTTCCCATTCCAATCCTGAGGCCCTTCCTATAGCATGAGATGTGATGTCTCAATGCTTCTAATACCAAACCTGAGATCCTTCCTATAACATGAGATGTGATATCCAACTCCTTCCCATTCCAATCCTGAGACCCTTCCTATAGCATGAGATGTGATGTCTCAATGCTTCTAATACCAAACCTGAGAACCTTCCTACAGCATGCGATGTGATATCTCAATGCTTCTAATACCAAACCTGAGACCAGTCCTATAACATGAGATGTAATATCCAACTCCATCCCATTCCAATCCTGAGACCCTTCCTATAGCATGAGATGTGCTATCTCAATGCTTATACCAAACCTGAGACCCTTCCTAAAGCTTGAGATGTGATATCCAACTCCTTCCCATTCCAATCCTGAGACCCTTCCTATAGCATGATATGTGATATCTCAATGCCTCTAATACCAAACCTGAGATCCTTCCTCTAACATGAAATGTGATATCGAACTCCTTCCCTTTCCAAACCTGAGAGCCTACCTATAGCATGAGATGTGATATCCAAGTCCTTCCCATTCCAATCCTTAGACCCTTCCTACAGCATGCAATATGATATCTCAATGATTCTAATAACAAACCTGAGACCCGTCCTATAACATGAGATGTGATATCCAACTCCTTCCCGTTTCAAACCTGAGACCCTTCCTATAGCATGAGATGTGATATCCAACTTCTTCCCATTCCAATCCTGAGACCCTTCCTATAACATGAGATGTGATGTCTCAATGCTTCTAATACCAAACCTGAGATCTTTCCTATAACATGAGATGTAATATCCAACTCCTTCCCATTCCAATCCTGAGACCCTTCCTATAGCATGAGATGTGCTATCTCAATGCTTATACCAAACCCGAGACCCTTCCTAAAGCTTGAGATGTGATATCCAACTCCTTCCCATTCCAATCCTGAGACCCTTCCTATAGCATGAGATGTGATATCTCAATGCTTCTAATATCAAACTTGAGACCCTCCCTATAGCATGAGATGTGATACCCAAGTCCTTCCCATTCCAATCCTGAGACCCTTCCTATAGCATGAGATGTGATATCTCAATGCTTATACCAAATCTGAGACCCTTCCTATAGCATGAGATGTGATATCCAACTCCTTCCCATTCCAATCCTGAGACCCTTCATATAGCATGAGATGTGATGTCTCAATGCTTCTAATACCAAACCTGAGATCCTTCCTATAACATGAGATGTGATATCCAACTCCTTCCCATTCCAATCCTGAGACCCTTATGATAGCATGAGATGTGATATCTCAATGCCTCTAATACCAAACCTGAGATACTTCCGATAGCATGAGATGTGATATCTCAATGCTTCTAATACCAAACCTGAGATCCTTCCTATAACATGAGATGAGATTTCCAAATCCTTCCCCTTCCAAACCTGAGACCCTCCCTTTAGCATGAGATGTGATATCAAACTCCTTCCCATTCCAGTCCTGAGACCCATCTGATAGCATGAGATGTGATATTTCAATGCCTCTAATACCAAACCTGAGATCCTACCTCTAACATGAAATGTGATATCCATCTCCTTCCCTTTTCAAACCTGAGACCCTTCCTATGGCATGAGATGTCATATACAACTCCTTCCCATTCCAATCCTGAGACCCTTCCTATAGCATGAGATGTGATATCTCAATGCTTATACCAAACCTGAGACCCTTCCTATAGCATGAGATGTGATATCCAACTTCTTCCCATTCCAATCCTGAGACCCTTCCTATAACATGAGATGTGATGTCGCAATGCTTCTAATACCAAACCTTAGATCTTTCCTATAACATGAGATGTGATATCCAACTCCTTCCCATTCCAATCCTGAGACCCTTCCTATAGCATGAGATGTGATATCACAATGCTTATACCAAACCTGAGACCGTTCCTATAGCTTGAGATGTGATATCCAACTCCTTCCCATTCCAATCCTGAGACCCTTCCTATAGCATGAGATGTGATATCGCAAGGCCTCTAATACCAAACCTGAGATCGTTCCTCTAACATGAAATGTGATATCCAACTCCTTCCCCTTCCAAACCTGAGAGCCTTCCTATAACATGAGATGTGATATCCAACTCCTTCCCATTCCAATCCTGAGACCCTTATGATAGCATGAGATGTGATATCTCAATGCCTCTAATACCAAACCTGAGATACTTCCGATAGCATGAGATGTGATATCTCAATGCTTCTAATACCAAACCTGAGATCCTTCCTATAACATGAGATGTGATTTCCAAATCCTTCCCCTTCCAAACCTGAGACCCTCCCTTTAGCATGAGATGTGATATCCAACTCCTTCCCATTCCAATCCTGAGACCCTTCTGATAGCATGAGATGTGATATTTCAATGCCTCAAATACCAAACCTGAGATCCTACCTCTAACATGAAATGTGATATCCATCTCCTTCCCTTTCCAAACCTGAGACCCTGCCTATAGCATGAGATGTGATATCCAAGTCCTTTCCATTCCAATCCTGAGACCCTTCCTATAGCATGTGATGTGATATCTCAATGCTTATACCAAACCTGAGACCCTTCCTATGGCATGAGATGTCATATACAACTCCTTCCCATTCCAAACCTGAGACCCTTCCTATAGCATGAGATGTGATATCTCAATGCTTACACCAAACCTGAGACCCTTCCTATAGCATGAGATGTGATATCCAACTTCTTCCCATTCCAATCCTGAGACCCTTCCTATAACATGAGATGTGATGTCGCAATGCTTCTAATACCAAACCTGAGATCTTTCCTATAACATGAGATGTGATATCCAACTCCTTCCCATTCCAATCCTGAGACCCTTCCTATAGCATGAGATGTGATATCACAATGCTTATACCAAACCTGAGACCGTTCCTATAGCTTGAGATGTGATATCCAACTCCTTCCCATTCCAATCCTGAGACCCTTCCTATAGCATGAGATGTGATATCTCAAGGCCTCTAATACCAAACCTGAGATTGTTCCTCTAACATGAAATGTGATATCCAACTCCTTCCCCTTCCAAACCTGAGAGCCTTCCTATAGCATGAGATATGATAGCCAAGTCCTTCCAATTCCAATCCTGAGACCCTTCCTATAACATGAAATGTGATATCCAACTCCTTCCCATTCCAACCTGAGACCCTTCCTATAGCATGAGATGGGATATCTCAATGCTTCTAATAACAAACCTGAGACTCTTCCTATAACATGAGATGGGATATCCAACTCATTCCCATTCCAATCCTGAGACCCTTCCGATAGCAGAGATGTGATATCTCAATGCTTATACCAAACCTGAGACCCTTCCTATGGCCTGAGATGTCATATACAACTCCTTCCCATTCCAATCCTGAGACCCTTCCTATAGCATGAGATGTGATATCTCAATGCTTATACCAAATCTGAGACCCTTCCTATAGCATGAGATGTGATATCCAACTCCTTCCCATTCCAATCCTGAGACCCTTCCTATAGCATGAGATGTGATGTCTCAATGCTTCTAATACCAAACCTGAGATCCTTCCTATAACATGAGATGTGATATCCAACTCCTTCCCATTCCAATCCTGAGACCCTTATGATAGCATGAGATGTGATATCTCAATGCCTCTAATACCAAACCTGAGATACTTCCGATAGCATGAGATGTGATATCTCAATGCTTCGAATACCAAACCTGAGATCCTTCCTATAACATGAGATGTGATTTCCAAATCCTCCCGCTTCCAAACCTGAGACCCTCCCTTTAGCATGAGATGTGATATCCAACTCCTTCCCATTCCAATCCTGAGACCCTTCTGATAGCATGAGATGTGATATCTCAATGCCTCTAATTCCAAACCTGAGATCCTACCTCTAACATGAAATGTGATATCCATCTCCTTCCCTTTCCAAACCTGAGACCCTGCCTTTAGCATGAGATGTGATATCCAAGTCCTTCCCATTCCAATCCTGAGACCCTTCCTATAGCATGTGATGTGATATCCCAATGCTTATACCAAACCTGAGACCCTTCCTATGGCATGAGATGTCATATACAACTCCTTCCCATTCCAATCCTGAGACCCTTCCTATAGCATGAGATGTGATATCTCAATGCTTATACCAAACCTGAGACCCTTCCTATAGCATTAGATGTGATATCCAACTTCTTCCCATTCCAATCCTGAGACCCTTCCTATAACATGAGATGTGATGTCTCAATGCTTCTAATACCAAACCTGAGATATTTCCTATAACATGAGATGTGATATCCAACTCCTTCCCATTCCAATCCTGAGACCCTTCCTATAGTATGAGATGTGATATCACAATGCTTATACAAAACCTGAGACCGTTCCTATAGCTTGAGATGTGATATCCAACTCCTTCCCATTCCAATCCTGAGACCCTTCCTATAGCATGAGATGTGATATCTCAAGGCCTCTAATACCAAACCTGAGATCCTTCCTCTAATATGAAATGTGATATCCAACTCCTTCCCCTTCCAAACCTGAGAGCCTTCCTATAGCATGAGATATGATATCCAAGTCCTTCCCATTCCAATCCTGAGACCCTTCCTATATCATGAGATGGGATATCTCAATGCTTCTAATACCAAACCTGAGACCCTTCCTATAACATGAGATGGGAATATCCAACTCCTTCCCATTCCAATCCTGAGACCCTTCCGATAGCAGAGATGTGATATCTCAATGCTTATACCAAACCTGAGATCCTTCCTATAACATGAGATGTGATATCCAACTCCTTCCCATTCCAATCCTGAGACACTTCCTATAGCATGAGATGTGATATCTCACTGCTTATACCAAACCTGAGACCCTTCCTATAGAATGAGATGTGATATCCGACTCCTTCCCATTCCAATCCTGAGACCCTTCCTATAGCATGAGATGTGATATCTCAATGCTTCTAATATCAAACTTGAGACCCTCCCTATAGCATGAGATGTGATACCCAAGTCCTTAGCCATTCCAATCCTGAGACACTTCCTATAGCATGAGATGTGATATCTCAATGCTTCTAATACCAAACCTGAGACTCTTCCTATAACATGAGATGGGATATCCAACTCCTTCCCATTCCAATCCTGAGACCCTTCCAATATCAGAGATGTGATATCTCAATGCTTATACCAAACCTAAGACCCTTCCTATGGCATGAGATGTGATATCCAACTCCTTCCCATTCCAATCCCGAGACCCTTCCTATAGCATGAGATGTGATATCTCGATGCTTATACCAAATCTGAGACCCTTCCTATAGCATGAGATGTGATATCCAACTCCTTCCCATTCCAATCCTGAGGCCCTTCCTATAGCATGAGATGTGATGTCTCAATGCTTCTAATACCAAACCTGAGATCCTTCCTATAACATGAGATGTGATATCCAACTCCTTCCCATTCCAATCCTGAGACCCTTCCTATAGCATGAGATGTGATGTCTCAATGCTTCTAATACCAAACCTGAGAACCTTCCTACAGCATGCGATGTGATATCTCAATGCTTCTAATACCAAACCTGAGACCAGTCCTATAACATGAGATGTGATATCCAACTTCTTCCCATTCCAATCCTGAGACCCTTCCTATAACATGAGATGTGATGTCTCAATGCTTCTAATACCAAACCTGAGATCTTTCCTATAACATGAGATGTAATATCCAACTCCATCCCATTCCAATCCTGAGACCCTTCCTATAGCATGAGATGTGCTATCTCAATGCTTATACCAAACCTGAGACCCTTCCTAAAGCTTGAGATGTGATATCCAACTCCTTCCCATTCCAATCCTGAGACCCTTCCTATAGCATGATATGTGATATCTCAATGCCTCTAATACCAAACCTGAGATCCTTCCTCTAACATGAAATGTGATATCGAACTCCGTCCCTTTCCAAACCTGAGAGCCTACCTATAGCATGAGATGTGATATCCAAGTTCTTCCCATTCCAATCCTTAGACCCTTCCTACAGCATGCAATATGATATCTCAATGATTCTAATAACAAACCTGAGACCCGTCCTATAACATGAGATGTGATATCCAACTCCTTCCCGTTTCAAACCTGAGACCCTTCCTATAGCATGAGATGTGATATCCAACTTCTTCCCATTCCAATCCTGAGACCCTTCCTATAACATGAGATGTGATGTCTCAATGCTTCTAATACCAAACCTGAGATCTTTCCTATAACATGAGATGTAATATCCAACTCCTTCCCATTCCAATCCTGAGACCCTTCCTATAGCATGAGATGTGCTATCTCAATGCTTATACCAAACCTGAGACCCTTCCTAAAGCTTGAGATGTGATATCCAACTCCTTCCCATTCCAATCCTGAGACCCTTCCTATAGCATGATATGTGATATCTCAATGCCTCTAATACCAAACCTGAGATCCTTCCTCTAACATGAAATGTGATATCGAACTCCGTCCCTTTCCAAACCTGAGAGCCTACCTATAGCATGAGATGTGATATCCAAGTTCTTCCCATTCCAATCCTTAGACCCTTCCTACAGCATGCAATATGATATCTCAATGATTCTAATAACAAACCTGAGACCCGTCCTATAACATGAGATGTGATATCCAACTCCTTCCCGTTTCAAACCTGAGACCCTTCCTATAGCATGAGATGTGATATCCAACTTCTTCCCATTCCAATCCTGAGACCCTTCCTATAACATGAGATGTGATGTCTCAATGCTTCTAATACCAAACCTGAGATCTTTAATATAACATGAGATGTGATATCCAACTCCTTCCCATTCCAATCCTGAGACCCTTCCTATAGCATGAGATGTGATATCTCAATGCTTCTAATATCAAACTTGAGACCCTCCCTATAGCATGAGATGTGATACCCAAGTCCTTTCCATTCCAATCCTGAGACACTTCCTATAGCATGAGATGTGATGTCTCAATGCTTCTAATACCAAACCTGAGATCCTTCCTATAACATGAGATGTGATATCCAACTCCTTCCCATTCCAATCCCGGGACCCTTCCTATAGCATGAGATGTGATATCTCGATGTTTATACCAAACCTGAGACCCTTCCTATAGCATGAGATGTGATATCCAACTCCTTCCCATTCCAATCCTGAGACCCTTCCTATAGCATGAGATGTGATATCTCAATGCCTCTAATACCAAACCTGAGATCCTTCCTCTAACATGAAATGTGATATCCAACTCCTTCCCTTTCCAAACATGAGAGCCTACCTATAGCATGAGATGTGATATCCAAGTCCTTCCCATTCCAATCCTTAGACCCTTCCTACAGCATGCAATATGATATCTCAATGATTCTAATAACAAACCTGAGACCCATCCTATAACATGAGATGGGATATCCAACTCTTTCCCATTCCAATCCTGAGACACTTCCGATAGCAGAGATGTGATATCTCAATGCTTATACCAAACCTGAGACCCTTCCTATAACATGAGATGTGATATCCAACTCCTTCCCGGTCCAAACCTGAGACCCTTACTATAGCATATGTGATATCCAACTCCTTCCCATTCCAAACATGAGACCCTTCCTATAGCAAGAATGTAATATCCAACTCCTTCCCATTCCAATCCTGAGACCATTCCTATAGCATGAGATGTGATATCTCAATGCTTCTAATACCAAACCTGAGATCCTTCCTATAACATGAGATGTGATATCCAACTCCTTCCCATTCCAATCCTGAGACCCTTCCTATAGCATGAGATGTGATGTCTCAATGCTTCTAATACCAAACCTGAGAACCTTCCTACAGCATGCGATGTGATATCTCAATGCTTCTAATACCAAACCTGAGACCAGTCCTATAACATGAGATTGGATATCCAACTCCTTCCCCTTCCAAACCTGAGACCCTTCCTATAGCATGAGATGTGATATCCAACTTCTTCCCATTCCAATCCTGAGACCCTTCCTATAACATGAGATGTGATGTTTCAATGCTTCTAATACCAAACCTGAGATCTTTCCTATAACATGAGATGTAATATCGAACTCCTTCCCATTCCAATCCTGAGACCCTTCCTATAGCATGAGATGTGCTATCTCAATGCTTATACCAAACCTGAGACCCTTCCTAAAGCTTGAGATGTGATATCCAACTCCTTCCCATTCCAATCCTGAGACCCTTCCTATAGCATGAGATGTGATATCTCAATGCTTCTAATATCAAACTTGAGACCCTCCCTATAGCATGAGATGTGACACCCAAGTCCTTCCCATTCCAATCCTGAGACACTTCCTATAGCATGAGATGTGATATCTCAATGCTTATACCAAACCTGAGACCCTTCCTATAGCATGAGATGTGATATCCAACTCCTTCCCATTCCAATCCTGAGACCCTTCCTATAGCATGAGATGTGATGTCTCAATGCTTCTAATACCAAACCTGAGATCCTTCCTATAACATGAGATGTGATATCCAACTCCTTCCCATTCCAATCCTGAGACCCTTCCTATAGCATGAGATGTGATGTCTCAATGCTTCTAATACCAAACCTGAGAACCTTCCTACAGCATGCGATGTGATATCTCAATGCTTCTAATACCAAACCTGAGACCCGTCCTATAACATGAGATGTGATATCCAACTCCTTCCCGTTTCAAACCTGAGACCCTTCCTATAACATGAGATGTGATATCCAATTCCTTCCCGTTTCAAACCTGAGACCCTTCCTATAGCATATGTGATATCCAACTCCTTCCCATTCTAAACATGAGACCCTTCCTATAGCAAGAATGTAATATCCAACTCCTTCCCATTCCAATCCTGAGACCATTCCTATAGCATGAGATGTGATATCTCAATGCTTCTAATACCAAACCTGAGATCCTTCCTATGACATGAGATGTGATATCCAATTCCTCCCCATTCCAAACCTGAGAACCTTCCTACAGCATGCGATGTGATATCTCAATGCTTCTAATACCAAACCTGAGACCAGTCCTATAACATGAGATTGGATATCCAACTCCTTCCCCTTCCAAACCTGAGACCCTTCCTATAGCATGAGATGTGATATCCAACTTCTTCCCATTCCAATCCTGAGACCCTTCCTATAACATGAGATGTGATGTCTCAATGCTTCTAATACCAAACCTGAGATCTTTCCTATAACATGAGATGTGATATCCAACTCCTTCCCATTCCAATCCTGAGACCCTTCCTATAGCATGAGATGTGCTATCTCAATGCTTATACCAAACCTGAGACCCTTCCTAAAGCTTGAGATGTGATATCCAACTCCTTCCCATTCCAATCCTGAGACCCTTCCTATAGCATGAGATGTGATATCTCAATGCCTCTAATACCAAACCTGAGATCCTTCCTATAACATGAGATGTGATATCCAACTCCTTCCCATTCCAATCCTGAGACCCTTCCTATAGCATGAGATGTGATATCTCAATGCTTCTAATACCAAACCTGAGACCAGTCCTATAACATGAGATTGGATATCCAACTCCTTCCCCTTCCAAACCTGAGACCCTTCCTATAGCATATGATGTGATATCCAACTCCTTCCCATTCCAATCCTGAGGCCCTTCCTATAGCATGAGATGTGATGTCTCAATGCTTCTAATACCAAACCTGAGATCCTTCCTATAACATGAGATGTGATATCCAACTCCTTCCCATTCCAATCCTGAGACCCTTCCTATAGCATGAGATGTGATGTCTCAATGCTTCTAATACCAAACCTGAGAACCTTCCTACAGCATGCGATGTGATATCTCAATGCTTCTAATACCAAACCTGAGACCCGTCCTATAACATGAGATGTGATATCCAACTCCTTCCCGTTTCAAACCTGAGACCCTTCCTATAACATGAGATGTGATATCCAACTCCTTCCCGTTTCAAACCTGAGACCCTTCCTATAGCATATGTGATATCCAACTCCTTCCCATTCTAAACATGAGACCCTTCCTATAGCAAGAATGTAATATCCAACTCCTTCCCATTCCAATCCTGAGACCATTCCTATAGCATGAGATGTGATATCTCAATGCTTCTAATACCAAACCTGAGATCCTTCCTATGACATGAGATGTGATATCCAATTCCTCCCCATTCCAAACCTGAGAACCTTCCTACAGCATGCGATGTGATATCTCAATGCTTCTAATACCAAACCTGAGACCAGTCCTATAACATGAGATTGGATATCCAACTCCTTCCCCTTCCAAACCTGAGACCCTTCCTATAGCATGAGATGTGATATCCAACTTCTTCCCATTCCAATCCTGAGACCCTTCCTATAACATGAGATGTGATGTCTCAATGCTTCTAATACCAAACCTGAGATCTTTCCTATAACATGAGATGTGATATCCAACTCCTTCCCATTCCAATCCTGAGACCCTTCCTATAGCATGAGATGTGCTATCTCAATGCTTATACCAAACCTGAGACCCTTCCTAAAGCTTGAGATGTGATATCCAACTCCTTCCCATTCCAATCCTGAGACCCTTCCTATAGCATGAGATGTGATATCTCAATGCCTCTAATACCAAACCTGAGATCCTTCCTCTAACATGAAATGTGATATCCAACTCCTTCCCTTTCCAAACATGAGAGCCTACCTATAGCGTGAGATGTGATATCCAAGTCCTTCCCATTCCAATCCTTAGACCCTTCCTACAGCATGCAATATGATATCTCAATGATTCTAATAACAAACCTGAGACCCATCCTATAACATGAGATGGGATATCCAACTCCTTCCCATTCCAATCCTGAGACACTTCCGATAGCAGAGATGTGATATCTCAATGCTTATACCAAACCTGAGACCCTTCCTATAACATGAGATGTGATATCCAACTCCTTCCCGGTCCAAACCTGAGACCCTTACTATAGCATATGTGATATCCAACTCCTTCCCATTCCAAACATGAGACCCTTCCTATAGCAAGAATGTAATATCCAACTCCTTCCCATTCCAATCCTGAGACCATTCCTATAGCATGAGATGTGATATCTCAATGCTTCTAATACCAAACCTGAGATCCTTCCTATAACATGAGATGTGATATCCAACTCCTTCCCATTCCAATCCTGAGACCCTTCCTATAGCATGAGATGTGATGTCTCAATGCTTCTAATACCAAACCTGAGAACCTTCCTACAGCATGCGATGTGATATCTCAATGCTTCTAATACCAAACCTGAGACCAGTCCTATAACATGAGATTTGATATCCAACTCCTTCCCCTTCCAAACCTGAGACCCTTCCTATAGCATGAGATGTGATATCCAACTTCTTCCCATTCCAATCCTGAGACCCTTCCTATAACATGAGATGTGATGTCTCAATGCTTCTAATACCAAACCTGAGATCTTTCCTATAACATGAGATGTAATATCCAACTCCTTCCCATTCCAATCCTGAGACCCTTCCTATAGCATGAGATGTGCTATCTCAATGCTTATACCAAACCTGAGACCCTTCCTAAAGCTTGAGATGTGATATCCAACTCCTTCCCATTCCAATCCTGAGACCCTTCCTATAGCATGAGATGTGATATCTCAATGCTTCTAATATCAAACTTGAGACCCTCCCTATAGCATGAGATGTGACACCCAAGTCCTTCCCATTCCAATCCTGAGACACTTCCTATAGCATGGGATGTGATATCTCAATGCTTATACCAAACCTGAGACCCTTCCTATAGCATGAGATGTGATATCCAACTCCTTCCCATTCCAATCCTGAGACCCTTCCTATAGCATGAGATGTGATGTCTCAATGCGTCTAATACCAAACCTGAGATCCTTCCTATAACATGAGATGTGATATCCAACTCCTTCCCATTCCAATCCTGAGACCCTTCCAATAGCAGAGATGTGATATCTCAATGCTTATACCAAACCTAAGACCCTTCCTATGGCATGAGATGTGATATCCAACTCCTTCCCATTCCAATCCCGAGACCCTTCCTATAGCATGAGATGTGATATCTCGATGCATATACCAAATCTGAGACCCTTCCTATAGCATGAGATGTGATATCCAACTCCTTCCCATTCCAATCCTGAGGCCCTTCCTATAGCATGAGATGTGATGTCTCAAGGCTTCTAATACCAAACCTGAGATCCTTCCTATAACATGAGATGTGATATCCAACTCCTTCCCATTCCAATCCTGAGACCCTTCCTATAGCATGAGATGTGATGTCTCAATGCTTCTAATACCAAACCTGAGAACCTTCCTACAGCATGCGATGTGATATCTCAATGCTTCTAATACCAAACCTGAGACCCGTCCTATAACATGAGATGTGATATCCAACTCCTTCCCGTTTCAAACCTGAGACCCTTCCTATAACATGAGATGTGATATCCAACTCCTTCCCGTTTCAAACCTGAGACCCTTCCTATAGCATATGTGATATCCAACTCCTTCCCATTCCAAACATGAGACCCTTCCTATAGCAAGAATGTAATATCCAACTCCTTCCCATTCCAATCCTGAGACCATTCCTATAGCATGAGATGTGATATCTCAATGCTTCTAATACCAAACCTGAGATCCTTCCTATGACATGAGATGTGATATCCAATTCCTCCCCATTCCAAACCTGAGAACCTTCCTACAGCATGTGATGTGATATCTCAATGCTTCTAATACCAAACCTGCCAGTCCTATAACATGAGATTGGATATCCAACTCCTTCCCCTTCCAAACCTGAGACCCTTCCTATAGCATGAGATGTGATATCCAACTTCTTCCCATTCCAATCCTGAGACCCTTCCTATAACATGAGATGTGATGTCTCAATGCTTCTAATACCAAACCTGAGATCTTTCCTATAACATGAGATGTGATATCCGACTCCTTCCCATTCCAATCCTGAGACCCTTCCTATAGCATGAGATGTGCTATCTCAATGCTTATACCAAACCTGAGACCCTTCCTAAAGCTTGAGATGTGATATCCAACTCCTTCCCATTCCAATCCTGAGACCCTTCCTATAACATGAAATGTGATATCCAACTCCTTCCCATTCCAACCTGAGACCCTTCCTATAGCATGAGATGGGATATCCAACTCCTTCCAAATCCAATACTGATACCCTTCCAATAGCATGAGATGTGATATCCCAATGCTTCTACCAAACCTGAGAACCATACTATGGCATGAGATGTGATATCAAACTCCTTCCCATTCCAATCCTGAGACTCTTCCTATAGCTTGAGATGTGATATCCGAAATCCTTCCCATTCCAATTCTGAGACCCTTCCTATACGATGAGACTTGATATCTCAATGCTTCTAATACCAAACCTGAGACCCGTCCTATAACATGAGATGTGATATCCAAATCTTTCCCCTTCCAAACCTTAGACCCTTCCTTTATCATGAGATGTGATATCCAACTCCTTCCCATTCCGATCCTGAGACCCTTCCGATATCATGAGATTTGTTATCTCAATGCTTCTTATATCAAAATTGAGACCCGCCTATAACATGAGATGTGATATCCAAATCTTTCCCCTTCCAAACCTTAGACCCTTCCTTTATCATGAGATGGGATATCCAACTCCTTCCCATTCCAATCCTGAGACCCTTCCGATAGCAGAGATGTGATATCTCAATGCTTATACCAATCCTGAGACCCTTCCTATGGCCTGAGATGTCATATACAACTCCTTCCCAATCCAATCCTGAGACCCTTCCTATAGCATGAGATGTGATATCTCAATGCTTATACCAAATCTGAGACCCTTCCTATAGCATGAGATGTGATATCCAACTCCTTCCCATTCCAATCCTGAGACCCTTCCTATAGCATGAGATGTGATGTCTCAATGCTTCTAATACCAAACCTGAGATCCTTCCTATAACATGAGATGTGATATCCAACTCCTTCCCATTCCAATCCTGAGACCCTTCCTATAGCATGAGATGTGATGTCTCAATGCTTCTAATACCAAACCTGAGAACCTTCCTACAGCATGGAATGTGATATCTCAATGCTTCTAATACCAAACCTGAGACCAGTCCTATAACATGAGATTGGATATCCAACTCCTTCCCCTTCCAAACCTGAGACCCTTCCTATAGCATGAGATGTGATATCCAACTTCTTCCCATTCAAATCCTGAGACCCTTCCTATAACATGAGATGTGATGTCTCAATGCTTCTAATACCAAACCTGAGAACCTTCCTACAGCATGCGATGTGATATCTCAATGCTTCTAATACCAAACCTGAGACCCGTCCTATAACATGAGATGTGATATCCAACTCCTTCCCGTTTCAAACCTGAGACCCTTCCTATAACATGAGATGTGATATCCAACTCCTTCCCGTTTCAAACCTGAGACCCTTCCTATAGCATATGTGATATCCAACTCCTTCCCATTCCAAACATGAGACCCTTCCTATAGCAAGAATGTAATATCCAACTCCTTCCCATTCCAATCCTGAGACCATTCCTATAGCATGAGATGTGATATCTCAATGCTTCTAATACCAAACCTGAGATCCTTCCTATGACATGAGATGTGATATCCAATTCCTCCCCATTCCAAACCTGAGAACCTTCCTACAGCATGCGATGTGATATCTCAATGCTTCTAATACCAAACCTGAGACCAGTCCTATAACATGAGATTGGATATCCAACTCCTTCCCCTTCCAAACCTGAGACCCTTCCTATAGCATGAGATGTGATATCCAACTTCTTCCCATTCCAATCCTGAGACCCTTCCTATAACATGAGATGTGATGTCTCAATGCTTCTAATACCAAACCTGAGATCTTTCCTATAACATGAGATGTGATATCCGACTCCTTCCCATTCCAATCCTGAGACCCTTCCTATAGCATGAGATGTGCTATCTCAATGCTTATACCAAACCTGAGACCCTTCCTAAAGCTTGAGATGTGATATTCAACTCCTTCCCATTCCAATCCTGAGACCCTTCCTATAACATGAAATGTGATATCCAACTCCTTCCCATTCCAACCTGAGACCCTTCCTATAGCATGAGATGGGATATCCAACTCCTTCCAAATCCAATACTGATACCCTTCCAATAGCATGAGATGTGATATCCCAATGCTTCTACCAAACCTGAGAACCATACTATGGCATGAGATGTGATATCAAACTCCTTCCCATTCCAATCCTGAGACTCTTCCTATAGCTTGAGATGTGATATCCGAAATCCTTCCCATTCCAATTCTGAGACCCTTCCTATACGATGAGACTTGATATCTCAATGCTTCTAATACCAAACCTGAGACCCGTCCTATAACATGAGATGTGATATCCAAATCTTTCCCCTTCCAAACCTTAGACCCTTCCTTTATCATGAGATGTGATATCCAACTCCTTCCCATTCCGATCCTGAGACACTTCCGATATCATGAGATTTGTTATCTCAATGCTTCTTATATCAAAATTGAGACCCGCCTATAACATGAGATGTGATATCCAAATCTTTCCCCTTCCAAACCTTAGACCCTTCCTTTATCATGAGATGGGATATCCAACTCCTTCCCATTCCAATCCTGAGACCCTTCCGATAGCAGAGATGTGATATCTCAATGCTTATACCAATCCTGAGACCCTTCCTATGGCCTGAGATGTCATATACAACTCCTTCCCAATCCAATCCTGAGACCCTTCCTATAGCATGAGATGTGATATCTCAATGCTTATACCAAATCTGAGACCCTTCCTATAGAATGAGATGTGATATCCAACTCCTTCCCATTCCAATCCTGAGACCCTTCCTATAGCATGAGATGTGATGTCTCAATGCTTCTAATACCAAACCTGAGATCCTTCCTATAACATGAGATGTGATATCCAACTCCTTCCGATTCCAATCCTGAGACCCTTCCTATAGCATGAGATGTGATGTCTCAATGCTTCTAATACCAAACCTGAGAACCTTCCTACAGCATGCGATGTGATATCTCAATGCTTCTAATACCAAACCTGAGACCAGTCCTATAACATGAGATTGGATATCCAACTCCTTCCCCTTCCAAACCTGAGACCCTTCCTATAGCATGAGATGTGATATCCAACTTCTTCCCATTCCAATCCTGAGACCCTTCCTATAACATGAGATGTGATGTCTCAATGCTTCTAATACCAAACCTGAGATCTTTCCTATAACATGAGATATAATATCCAACTCCTTCCCATTCCAATCCTGAGACCCTTCCTATAGCATGAGATGTGCTATCTCAATGCTTATACCAAAACTGAGACCCTTCCTAAAGCTTGAGATGTGATATCCAACTCCTTCCCATTCCAATCCTGAGACCCTTCCTATAGCATGAGATGTGATACCCAAGTCCTTCCCATTCCAATCCTGAGACACTTCCTATAGCATGAGATGTGATGTCTCAATGCTTCTAATACCAAACCTGAGATCCTTCCTATAACATGAGATGTGATATCCAACTCCTTCCCATTCCAATCCCGGGACCCTTCCTATAGCATGAGATGTGATATCTCGATGTTTATACCAAACCTGAGACCCTTCCTATAGCATGAGATGTGATATCCAACTCCTTCCCATTCCTATCCTGAGACCCTTCCTATAGCATGAGATGTGATATCTCAATGCCTCTAATACCAAACCTGAGATCCTTCCTCTAACATGAAATGTGATATCCAACTCCTTCCCTTTCCAAACATGAGAGCCTACCTATAGCATGAGATGTGATATCCAAGTCCTTCCCATTCCAATCCTTAGACCCTTCCTACAGCATGCAATAGGATATCTCAATGATTCTAATAACAAACCTGAGACCCATCCTATAACATGAGATGGGATATCAAACTCCTTCCCATTCCAATCCTGAGACACTTCCGATAGCAGAGATGTGATATCTCAATGCTTATACCAAACCTGAGACCCTTCCTATAACATGAGATGTGATATCCAACTCCTTCCTGGTCCCAACCTGAGACCCTTACTATAGCATATGTGATATCCAACTCCTTCCCATTCCAAACATGAGACCCTTCCTATAGCAAGAATGTAATATCCAACTCCTTCCCATTCCAATCCTGAGACCATTCCTATAGCATGAGATGTGATATCTCAATGCTTCTAATACCAAACCTGAGATCCTTCCTATGACATGAGATGTGATATCCAATTCCTCCCCATTCCAAACCTGAGAACCTTCCTACAGCATGCGATGTGATATCTCAATGTTTCTAATACCAAACCCGAGACCAGTCCTATAACATGAGATTGGATATCCAACTCCTTCCCCTTCCAAACCTGAGACCCTTCCTATAGCATGAGATGTGATATCCAACTTCTTCCCATTCCATTCCTGAGACCCTTCCTATAACATGAGATGCGATGTCTCAATGCTTCTAATACCAAACCTGAGATCTTTCCTATAACATGAGATGTGATATCCAACTCCTTCCCATTCCAATCCTGAGACCCTTCCTATAGCATGAGATGTGATATCTCAATGCTTATACCAAACCTGAGACCCTTCCTATAGCGTGAGATGTGATATCCAACTCCTTCCCATTCCAATCCTGAGACCCTTCATATAGCATGAGATGTGATATCTCAAGGCCTCTAATACCAAACCTGAGATCCTTCCTCTAACATGAAATGTGATATCCAACTCCTTCCCATTCCAAACCTGAGAGCCTTCCTATAGCATGAGATATGATATCCAAGTCCTTCCCATCCAATCCTGAGACCCTTCCTATAACATGAAATGTGATATCCAACTCCTTCCCATTCCAACCTGAGACCCTTACTATAGCATGAGATGGGATATCCAACTCCTTCCAAATCCAATGCTGATACCCTTCCGATAGCATGAGATGTGATATCCCAATGCTTCTACCAAACCTGAGACCCATACTATGGCATGAGATGTGATATCAAACTCATTCCCATTCCAATCCTGAGACCCTACCTATAGCTTGAGATGTGATATCCAACTCCTTCCCATTCCAATTCTGAGACCCTTCCTATACCATGAAACTTGATATCTCAATGCTTCTAATACAAAACCTGAGACCCGTCCTATAACATGAGATGTGATATCCAAATCCTTCCCCTTCCAAACCTTAGACCCTTCCTTTATCATGAGATGTGATATCCAATTCCTTCCCATTCCAATCCTGACACCCTTCCGATATCATGAGATTTGTTATCTCAATACTTCTAATATCAAACTTGAGACCCTCCCTATAGCATGAGATGTGACATCCAAGTCCTCCCCATTCCAATCCTGAGACTCTTCCTATAGCATGAGATGTGATATCTCAATGCTTCTAATACCAAACCTGAGACCCTTCCTATAACATGAGATGGGATATCCAACTCCTTCCCATTCCAATCCTGAGAGACCCTTCCGATAGCAGAGATGTGATATCTCAATGCTTATACCAAACCTGAGACCCTTCCTATGGCCTGATTTGTCATATACAACTCCTTCCCATTCCAATCCTGAGACCCTTCCTATAGCATGAGATGTGATATCTCAATGCTTATACCAAATCCGAGACCCTTCCTATAGCATGAGATGTGATATCCAACTCCTTCCCATTCCAATCCTGAGACCCTTCCTATAGCATGAGATGTGATGTCTCAATGCTTCTAATACCAAACCTGAGATCCTTCCTATAACATGAGATGTGATATCCAACCCCTTCCCATTCCAATCCTGAGACCCTTATGATAGCATGAGATGTGATATCTCAATGCCTCTAATACCAAACCTGAGATACTTCTGATAGCATGAGATGTGATATCTCAATGCTTCTAGTACCAAACCTGAGATCCTTCCTATAACATGAGATGTGATATCCATCTCCTTCCCTTTCCAAACATGAGACCCTGCCTATAGCATGAGATGTGATATCAAAAGTCTTTCCCATTCCAATCCTGAGACCCTTCCTATAGCATGTGATGTGATATCTCAATGCTTATACCAAACCTGAGACCCTTCCTATGGCATGAGATGTCATATACAACTCCTTCCCATTCCAATCCTGAGACCCTTCCTATAGCATGAGATGTGATATCTCAATGCTTATACCAAACCTGAGACCCTTCCTATAGCATGAGATGTGATATCCAACTTCTTCCCATTCCAATCCTGAGACCCTTCCTATAACATGAGATGTGATGTCTCAATGCTTCTAATACCAAACCTGAGACCCTTCCTATAACATGAGATGGGATATCCAACTCCTTCCCATTCCAATCCTGAGACCCTTCCGATAGTAGAGATGTGATATCTCAATGCTTATACCAAACCTGAGACCCTTCCTATGGCCTGAGATGTCATATACAACTCCTTCCCATTCCAATCCTGAGACCGTTCCTATAGCATGAGATGTGATATCTCAATGCTTATACCAAATCTGAGACCCTTCCTATAGCATGAGATGCGATGTCTCAATGCTTCTAATACCAAACCTGAGATCCTTCCTATAACATGAGATGTGATATCCAACTCCTTCCCATTCCAATCCTGAGACCCTTATGATAGCATGAGATGTGATATCTCAATGCCTCTAATACCAAACCTGAGATACTTCCGATAGCATGAGATGTGATATCTCAATGCTTCTAATACCAAACCTGAGATCCTTCCTATAACATGAGATGTGATTTCCAAATCCTTCCCCTTCCAAACCTGAGACCCTCCCTTTAGCATGAGATGTGATATCCAACTCCTTCCCATTCCAATCCTGAGACCCTTCTGATAGCATGAGATGTGATATTTCAGTGCCTCTAATACCAAACCTGAGATCCTACCTCTAACATGAAATGTGATATCCATCTCCTTCCCTTTCCAAACCTGAGACCCTGCTTACAGCATGAGATGTGATATCCAAGTCCTTCCCATTACAATCCTGAGACCCTTCCTATAGCATGTGATGTGATATCTCAATGCTTATACCAAACCTGAGACCCTTCCTATGGCATGAGATGTCATATACAACTCCTTCCCATTCCAATCCTGAGACCCTTCCTATAGCATGAGATGTGATATCTCAATGCTTATACCAAACCTGAGACCCTTCCTATAGCATGAGATGTGATATCCAACTTCTTCCCATTCCAATCCTGAGACCCTTCCTATAACATGAGATGTGATGTCTCAATGCTTCTAATACCAAACCTGAGATCTTTCCTATAACATGAGATGTGATATCCAACTCCTTCCAATTCCAATCCTGAGACCCTTCCTATAGCATGAGATGTGATATCACAATGCTTATACCAAACCTGAGACCGTTCCTATAGCTTGAGATGTGATATCCAACTCCTTCCCATTCCAATCCTGAGACCCTTCCTATAGCATGAGATGTGATATCTCAAGGCCTCTAATACCAAACCTGAGATCGTTCCTCTAACATGAAATGTGATATCCAACTCCTTCCCCTTCCAAACCTGAGAGCCTTCCTATAGCATGAGATATGATAGCCAAGTCCTTCCAATTCCAATCCTGAGACCCTTCCTATAACATGAAATGTGATATCCAACTCCTTCCCATTCCAACCCGAGACCCTTCCTATAGCATGAGATGGGATATCTCAATGCTTCTAATACCAAACCTGAGACTCTTCCTATAACATTAGATGGGATATCCAACTCCTTCCCATTCCAATCCTGAGACCCTTCCGATAGCAGAGATGTGATATCTCAATGCTTATACCAAACCTGAGACCCTTCCTATGGCCTGAGATGTGATATCCAACTGCTTCTCATTCCAATCCTGAGACCCTTCCTATAGCATGAGATGTGATATCTCAATGCTTATACCAAATCTGAGACCCTTCCTATAGCATGAGATGTGATATCCAACTTCTTCCCATTCCAATCCTGAGACCCTTCCTATAACATGAGATGTGATGTCTCAATGCTTCTAATACCAAACCTGAGATCTTTCCTATAACATGAGATGTGATATCCAACTCCTTCCCATTCCAATCCTGAGACCCTTCCTATAGCATGAGATGTGATATCTCAATGCTTATACCAAACCTGAGACCCTTCCTAAGGCCTGAGATGTCATATACAACTCCTTCCCGTTCCAATCCTGAGACCCTTCCTATAGCATGAGATGTGATATCTCAAGGCCTCTAATACCAAACCTGAGATCGTTCCTGTAACATGAAATGTGATATCCAACTCCTTCCCCTTCCAAACCTGAGAGCCTTCCTATAGCATGAGATATGATAGCCAAGTCCTTCCAATTCCAATCCTGAGACCCTTCCTATAACATGAAATGTGATATCCAACTCCTTCCCATTCCAACCTGAGACCCTTCCTATAGCATGAGATGGGATATCTCAATGCTTCTAATACCAAACCTGAGACTCTTCCTATAACATGAGATGGGATATCCAACTCCTTCCCATTCCAATCCTGAGACCCTTCCGATAGCAGAGATGTGATATCTCAATGCTTATACCAAACCTGAGACCCTTCCTATGGCCTGAGATGTGATATCCAACTGCTTCCCATTCCAATCCTGAGACCCTTCCTATAGCATGAGATGTGATATCTCAATGCTTATACCAAATCTGAGACCCTTCCTATAGCATGAGATGTGATATCCAACTCCTTCCCATTCCAATCCTGAGACCCTTCCTATAGCATGAGATGTGATGTCTCAATGCTTCTAATACCAAACCTGAGATCCTTCCTATAACATGAGATGTGATTTCCAAATCCTTCCCCTTCCAAACCTGAGACCCTCCCTTTAGCATGAGATGTGATATCCAACTCCTTCCCATTCCAATCCTGAGACCCTTCTGATAGCATGAGATGTGATATCTCAATGCCTCTAATACCAAACCTGAGATCCTACCTCTAACATGAAATGTGATATCCATCTCCTTCCCTTTCCAAACCTGAGACCCTGTCTATAGCATGAGATGTCATATACAACTCCTTCCCATTCCAATCCTGAGACCCTTCCTATAGCACGAGATGTGATATCTCAATGCTTATACCAAACCTGAGACCCTTCCTATAGCATGAGATGTGATATCCAACTCCTTCCCATTCCAATCCTGAGACCCTGCCTATAGCATGAGATGTGATATCCAACTCCTTCCCATTCCAATCCTGAGACCCTTCCTATAGCCTGAGATGTGATATCTCAATACCTCTAATACCAAACCTGAGATCCTTCCTCTAACATGAAATGTGATATCCAACTCCTTCCCTTTCCAAACCTGAGAGCCTATCTATAGCATGAGATGTGATATCCAAGTCCTTCCCATTCCAATCTTGAGACACTTCCGATAGCAGAGATGTGATATCTCAATGCTTATACCAAACCTGAGACCCTTCCTATAACATGAGATGTGATATCCAACTCCTTCCCGTTCCAAACCTGAGACCCTTCCTTTAGCATGAGATGTGATATCTCAATGCTTCTAATACCAAACCTGAGACCAGTCCTATAACATGAGATTGGATATCCAACTCCTTCCCCTTCCAAACCTGAGACCCTTCCTATAGCATGAGATGTGATATCCAACTTCTTCCCATTCCAATCCTGAGACCCTTCCTATAACATGAGATGTGATGTCTCAATGCTTCTAATACCAAACCTGAGACCCTTCCTATAACATGAGATGTGATATCCAACTCCTTCCCGTTTCAAACCTGAGACCCTTCCTATAGCATATGTGATATCCAACTCCTTCCCATTCCAAACATGAGACCCTTTCTATAGCAAGAATGTAATATCCAACTCCTTCTAATTCCAATCCTGAGACCATTCCTAGAGCATGAGATGTGATATCTCAATGCTTGTAATACCAAACCTGAGATCCTTCCTATGACATGAGATGTGATATCCAATTCCTCCCCATTCCAAACCTGAGAACCTTCCTACAGCATGCGATGTGATATCTCAATGCTTCTAATACCAAACCTGAGACCAGTCCTATAACATGAGATTGGATATCCAACTCCTTCCCCTTCCAAACCTGAGACCCTTCCTATAGCATGAGATGTGATATCCAACTTCTTCCCATTCCAATCCTGAGACCCTTCCTATAACATGAGATGTGATGTCTCAATGCTTCTAATACCAAACCTGAGATCTTTCCTATAACATGAGATGTGATATCCAACTCCTTCCCATTCCAATCCTGAGACCCTTCCTATAGCATGAGATGTGCTATCTCAATGCTTATACCAAACCTGAGACCCTTCCTAAAGCTTGAGATGTGATATCCAACTCCTTCCCATTCCAATCCTGAGACCCTTCCTATAACATGAAATGTGATATCCAACTCCTTCCCATTCCAACCTGAGACCCTTCCTATAGCATGAGATGTGATATCCCAATGCTTCTACCAAACCTGAGAACCATACTATGGCATGAGATGTGATATCAAACTCCTTCCCATTCCAATCCTGAGACTCTTCCTATAGCTTGAGATGTGATATCCAAATCCTTCCCATTCCAATTCTGAGACCCTTCCTATACCATGAGACTTGATATCTCAATGCTTCTAATGCCAAACCTGAGACCCGTCCTATAACATGAGATGTGATATCCAAATCTTTCCCCTTCCAAACCTTAGACCCTTCCTTTATCATGAGATGTGATATCCAACTCCTTCCCATTCCAATCCTGAGACCCTTCCGATATCATGAGATTTGTTATCTCAATGCTTCTAATATCAAAATTGAGACCCGTCCTATAACATGAGATGTGATATCCAAATCTTTCCCCTTCCAAACCTTAGACCCTTCCTTTATCATGAGATGGGATATCCAACTCCTTTCCATTCCAATCCTGAGACCCTTCCGATAGCAGAGATGTGATATCTCAATGCTTATACCAATCCTGAGACCCTTCCTATGGCCTGAGATGTCATATACAACTCCTTCCCAATCCAATCCTGAGACCCTTCCTATATCATGAGATGTGATATCTCAATGCTTATACCAAATCTGAGACCCTTCCTATAGCATGAGATGTGATATCCAACTCCTTCAAATTCCAATCCTGAGACCCTTCCTATAGCATGAGATGTGATGTCTCAATGCTTCTAATACCAAACCTGAGATCCTTCCTATAACATGAGATGTGATATCCAACTCCTTCCCATTCCAATCCTGAGACCCTTCCTATAGCATGAGATGTGATGTCTCAATGCTTCTAATACCAAACCTGAGAACCTTCCTACAGCATGCAATGTGATATCTCAATGCTTCTAATACCAAACCTGAGACCAGTCCTATAACATGAGATTGGATATCCAACTCCTTCCCCTTCCAAACCTGAGACCCTTCCTATAGCATGAGATGTGATATCCAACTTCTTCCCATTCCAATCCTGAGACCCTTCCTATAACATGAGATGTGATGTCTGAATGCTTCTAATACCAAACCTGAGATCTTTCCTATAACATGAGATGTAATATCCAACTCCTTCCCATTCCAATCCTGAGACCCTTCCTATAGCATGAGATGTGCTATCGCAATGCGTATACCAAACCTGAGACCCTCCCTTTAGCATGTGATGTGATATCCAACTCCTTCCCATTCCAATCCTGAGACCCTTCTGATAGCATGAGATGTGATATTTCAGTGCCTCTAATACCAAACCTGAGATCCTACCTCTAACATGAAATGTGATATCCATCTCCTTCCCTTTCCAAACCTGAGACCCTGCTTACAGCATGAGATGTGATATCCAAGTCCTTCCCATTACAATCCTGAGACCCTTCCTATAGCATGTGATGTGATATCTCAATGCTTATACCAAACCTGAGACCCTTCCTATGGCATGAGATGTCATATACAACTCCTTCCCATTCCAATCTTGAGACCCTTCCTATAGCATGAGATGTGATATCTCAATGCTTATACCAAACCTGAGACCCTTCCTATAGCATGAGATGTGATATCCAACTTCTTCCCATTCCAATCCTGAGACCCTTCCTATAACATGAGATGTGATGTCTCAATGCTTCTAATACCAAACCTGAGATCTTTCCTATAACATGAGATGTGATATCCAACTCCTTCCCATTCCAATCCTGAGACCCTTCCTATAGCATGAGATGTGATATCACAATGCTCATACCAAACCTGAGACCGTTCCTATAGCTTGAGATGTGATATCCAACTCCTTCCCATTCCAATCCTGAGACCCTTCCTATAGCATGAGATGTGATATCTCAAGGCCTCTAATACCAAACCTGAGATCGTTCCTCTAACATGAAATGTGATATCCAACTCCTTCCCCTTCCAAACCTGAGAGCCTTCCTATAGCATGAGATATGATAGCCAAGTCCTTCCAATTCCAATCCTGAGACCCTTCCCATAACATGAAATGTGATATCCAACTCCTTCCCATTCCAACCTGAGACCCTTCCTATAGCATGAGATGGGATATCTCAATGCTTCTAATACCAAACCTGAGACTCTTCCTATAACATGAGATGTGATATCCAACTCCTTCCCATTCCAATCCTGAGACCCTTCCGATAGCAGAGATGTGATATCTCAATGCTTATACCAAACCTGAGACCCTTCCTATGGCCTGAGATGTGATATCCAACTGCTTCCCATTCCAATCCTGAGACCCTTCCTATAGCATGAGATGTGATATCTCAATGCTTATACCAAATCTGAGACCCTTCCTATAGCATGAGATGTGATATCCAACTTCTTCCCATTCCAATCCTGAGACCCTTCCTATAACATGAGATGTGATGTCTCAATGCTTCTAATACCAAACCTGAGATCTTTCCTATAACATGAGATGTGATATCCAACTCCTTCCCATTCCAATCCTGAGACCCTTCCTATAGCATGAGATGTGATATCTCAATGCTTATACCAAACCTGAGACCCTTCCTAAGGCCTGAGATGTCATATACAACTCCTTCCCATTCCAATCCTGAGACCCTTCCTATAGCATGAGATGTGATATCTCAAGGCCTCTAATACCAAACCTGAGATCGTTCCTCTAACATGAAATGTGATATCCAACTCCTTCCCCTTCCAAACCTGAGAGCCTTCCTATAGCATGAGATATGATAGCCAAGTCCTTCCAATTCCAATCCTGAGACCCTTCCTATAACATGAAATGTGATATCCAACTCCTTCCCATTCCAACCTGAGACCCTTCCTATAGCATGAGATGGGATATCTCAATGCTTCTAATACCAAACCTGAGACTCTTCCTATAACATGAGATGGGATATCCAACTCCTTCCCATTCCAATCCTGAGACCCTTCCGATAACAGAGATGTGATATCTCAATGCTTATACCAAACCTGAGATCCTTCCTATGGCCTGAGATGTGATATCCAACTGCTTCCCATTCCAATCCTGAGACCCTTCCTATAGCATGAGATGTGATATCTCAATGCTTATACCAAATCTGAGACCCTTCCTATAGCATGAGATGTGATATCCAACTCCTTCCCATTCCAATCCTGAGACCCTTCCTATAGCATGAGATGTGATGTCTCAATGCTTCTAATACCAAACCTGAGATCCTTCCTATAACATGAGATGTGATTTCCAAATCCTTCCCCTTCCAAACCTGAGACCCTCCCTTTAGCATGAGATGTGATATCCAACTCCTTCCCATTCCAATCCTGAGACCCTTCTGATAGCATGAGATGTGATATCTCAATGCCTCTAATACCAAACCTGAGATCCTACCTCTAACATGAAATGTGATATCCATCTCCTTCCCTTTCCAAACCTGAGACCCTGTCTATAGCATGAGATGTCATATACAACTTCTTCCCATTCCAATCCTGAGACCCTTCCTATAACATGAGATGTGATGTCTCAATGCTTCTAATACCAAACCTGAGATCTTTCCTATAACATGAGATGTGATATCCAACTCCTTCTCATTCCAATCCTGAGACCCTTCCTATAGCATGAGATGTGCTATCTCAATGCTTATACCAAACCTGAGACCCTTCCTAAAGCTTGAGATGTGATATCCAACTCCTTCCCATTCCAATCCTGAGACCCTTCCTATAACATGAAATGTGATATCCAACTCCTTCCCATTCCAACCTGAGACCCTTCCTATAGCATGAGATGGGATAGCTCAATGCTTCTAATACCAAACCTGAGACTCTTCCTATAACATGAGATGGGATATCCAACTCCTTCCCATTCCAATCCTGAGACCCTTCCGATAACAGAGATGTGATATCTCAATGCTTATACCAAACCTGAGATCCTTCCTATGGCCTGAGATGTGATATCCAACTGCTTCCCATTCCAATCCTGAGACCCTTCCTATAGCATGAGATGTGATATCTCAATGCTTATACCAAATCTGAGACCCTTCCTATAGCATGAGATGTGATATCCAACTCCTTCCCATTCCAATCCTGAGACCCTTCCTATAGCATGAGATGTGATGTCTCAATGCTTCTAATACCAAACCTGAGATCCTTCCTATAACATGAGATGTGATTTCCAAATCCTTCCCCTTCCAAACCTGAAACCCTCCCTTTAGCATGAGATGTGATATCCAACTCCTTCCCATTCCAATCCTGAGACCCTTCTGATAGCATGAGATGTGATATCTCAATGCCTCTAATACCAAACCTGAGATCCTACCTCTAACATGAAATGTGATATCCATCTCCTTCCCTTTCCAAACCTGAGACCCTGTCTATAGCATGAGATGTCATATACAACTTCTTCCCATTCCAATCCTGAGACCCTTCCTATAACATGAGATGTGATGTCTCAATGCTTCTAATACCAAACCTGAGATCTTTCCTATAACATGAGATGTGATATCCAACTCCTTCCCATTCCAATCCTGAGACCCTTCCTATAGCATGAGATGTGATATCACAATGCTTATACCAAACCTGAGACCGTTCCTATAGCTTGAGATGTGATATCCAACTCCTTCCCATTCCAATCCTGAGACCCTTCCTATAGCATGAGATGTGATATCTCAAGGCCTCTAATACCAAACCTGAGATCGTTCCTCTAACATGAAATGTGATATCCAACTCCTTCCCCTTCCAAACCTGAGAGCCTTCCTATAGCATGAGATATGATAGCCAAGTCCTTCCAATTCCAATCCTGAGACCCTTCCCATAACATGAAATGTGATATCCAACTCCTTCCCATTCCAACCTGAGACCCTTCCTATAGCATGAGATGGGATATCTCAATGCTTCTAATACCAAACCTGAGACTCTTCCTATAACATGAGATGTGATATCCAACTCCTTCCCATTCCAATCCTGAGACCCTTCCGATAGCAGAGATGTGATATCTCAATGCTTATACCAAACCTGAGACCCTTCCTATGGCCTGAGATGTGATATCCAACTGCTTCCCATTCCAATCCTGAGACCCTTCCTATAGCATGAGATGTGATATCTCAATGCTTATACCAAATCTGAGACCCTTCCTATAGCATGAGATGTGATATCCAACTTCTTCCCATTCCAATCCTGAGACCCTTCCTATAACATGAGATGTGATGTCTCAATGCTTCTAATACCAAACCTGAGATCTTTCCTATAACATGAGATGTGATATCCAACTCCTTCCCATTCCAATCCTGAGACCCTTCCTATAGCATGAGATGTGATATCTCAATGCTTATACCAAACCTGAGACCCTTCCTAAGGCCTGAGATGTCATATACAACTCCTTCCCATTCCAATCCTGAGACCCTTCCTATAGCATGAGATGTGATATCTCAAGGCCTCTAATACCAAACCTGAGATCGTTCCTCTAACATGAAATGTGATATCCAACTCCTTCCCCTTCCAAACCTGAGAGCCTTCCTATAGCATGAGATATGATAGCCAAGTCCTTCCAATTCCAATCCTGAGACCCTTCCTATAACATGAAATGTGATATCCAACTCCTTCCCATTCCAACCTGAGACCCTTCCTATAGCATGAGATGGGATATCTCAATGCTTCTAATACCAAACCTGAGACTCTTCCTATAACATGAGATGGGATATCCAACTCCTTCCCATTCCAATCCTGAGACCCTTCCGATAACAGAGATGTGATATCTCAATGCTTATACCAAACCTGAGATCCTTCCTATGGCCTGAGATGTGATATCCAACTGCTTCCCATTCCAATCCTGAGACCCTTCCTATAGCATGAGATGTGATATCTCAATGCTTATACCAAATCTGAGACCCTTCCTATAGCATGAGATGTGATATCCAACTCCTTCCCATTCCAATCCTGAGACCCTTCCTATAGCATGAGATGTGATGTCTCAATGCTTCTAATACCAAACCTGAGATCCTTCCTATAACATGAGATGTGATTTCCAAATCCTTCCCCTTCCAAACCTGAGACCCTCCCTTTAGCATGAGATGTGATATCCAACTCCTTCCCATTCCAATCCTGAGACCCTTCTGATAGCATGAGATGTGATATCTCAATGCCTCTAATACCAAACCTGAGATCCTACCTCTAACATGAAATGTGATATCCATCTCCTTCCCTTTCCAAACCTGAGACCCTGTCTATAGCATGAGATGTCATATACAACTTCTTCCCATTCCAATCCTGAGACCCTTCCTATAACATGAGATGTGATGTCTCAATGCTTCTAATACCAAACCTGAGATCTTTCCTATAACATGAGATGTGATATCCAACTCCTTCTCATTCCAATCCTGAGACCCTTCCTATAGCATGAGATGTGCTATCTCAATGCTTATACCAAACCTGAGACCCTTCCTAAAGCTTGAGATGTGATATCCAACTCCTTCCCATTCCAATCCTGAGACCCTTCCTATAACATGAAATGTGATATCCAACTCCTTCCCATTCCAACCTGAGACCCTTCCTATAGCATGAGATGGGATATCCAACTCCTTCCAAATCCAATACTGATACCCTTCCAATAGCATGAGATGTGATATCCCAATGCTTCTACCAAACCTGAGAACCATACTATGGCATGAGATGTGATATCAAACTCCTTCCCATTCCAATCCTGAGACTCTTCCTATAGCTTGAGATGTGATATCCAAATCCTTCCCATTCCAATTCTGAGACCCTTCCTATACCATGAGACTTGATATCTCAATGCTTCTAATACCAAACCTGAGACCCGTCCTATAACATGAGATGTGATATCCAAATCTTTCCCCTTCCAAACCTTAGACCCTTCCTTTATCATGAGATGTGATATCCAACTCCTTCCCATTCCAATCCTGAGACCCTTCCGATATCATGAGATTTGTTATCTCAATGCTTCTAATATCAAAATTGAGACCCGTCCTATAACATGAGATGTGATATCCAAATCTTTCCCCTTCCAAACCTTAGACCCTTCCTTTATCATGAGATGGGATATCCAACTCCTTTCCATTCCAATCCTGAGACCCTTCCGATAGCAGAGATGTGATATCTCAATGCTTATACCAATCCTGAGACCCTTCCTATGGCCTGAGATGTCATATACAACTCCTTCCCAATCCAATCCTGAGACCCTTCCTATAACATGAGATGTGATATACAACTCCTTCCCAATCCAATCCTGAGATCCTTCCTATAACATGAGATGTGATATCCAACTCCTTCCCATTCCAATCCTGAGACCCTTCCTATAGCATGAGATGTGATGTCTCAATGCTTCTAATACCAAACCTGAGAACCTTCCTACAGCATGCGATGTGATATCTCAATGCTTCTAATACCAAACCTGAGACCCGTCCTATAACATGAGATTGGATATCCAACTCCTTCCCCTTCCAAACCTGAGACCCTTCCTATAGCATGAGATGTGATATCCAACTTCTTCCCATTCCAATCCTGAGACCCTTCCTATAACATGAGATGTGATGTCTCAATGCTTCTAATACCAAACCTGAGATCTTTCCTATAACATGAGATGTAATATCCAACTCCTTCCCATTCCAATCCTGAGACCCTTCCTATAGCATGAGATGTGCTATCGCAATGCTTATACCAAACCTGAGACACTTCCTAAAGCTTGAGATGTGATATCCAACTCCTTCCCATTCCAATCCTGAGACCCTTCCTATAGCATGATATGTGATATCTCAATGCCTCTAATACCAAACCTGAGATCCTTCCTCTAACATGAAATGTGATATCGAACACCTTCCCTTTCCAAACCTGAGAGCCTACCTATAGCATGAGATGTGATATCCAAGTCCTTCCCATTCCAATCCTTAGACCCTTCCTACAGCATGCAATATGATATCTCAATGATTCTAATAACAAACCTGAGACTCGTCCTATAACATGAGATGGGATATCCAACACCTTCCCATTCCAATCCTGAGACACTTCCGATAGCAGAGATGTGATATCTCAATGCTTATAACAAACCTGAGACCCTTCCTATAACATGAGATGTGATGTCTCAATGCTTCTAATACCAAACCTGAGATCTTTCCTATAACATGAGATGTAATATCCAACTCCTTCCCATTCCAATCCTGAGACCCTTCCTATAGCATGAGATGTGATATCTCAATGCGTATACCAAACCTGAGACCCTTCCTATAGCTTGAGATGTGATATCCAACTCCTTCCCATTCCAATCCTGAGACCCTTCCTATAGCATGAGATGTGATATCTCAAGGCCTCTAATACCAAACCTGAGATCCTTCCTCTAACATGAAATGTGATATCCAACTCCTTCCCCTTCCAAACCTGAGAGCCTTCCTATAGCATGAGATATGATATCCAAGTCCTTCCCATCCAATCCTGAGACCCTTCCTATAACATGAAATGTGATATCCAACTCCTTCCCATTCCAACCTGAGACCCTTACTATAGCATGAGATGGGATATCCAACTCCTTCCAAATCCAATACTGATACCCTTCCGATAGCATGAGATGTGATATCCCAATGCTTCTACCAAACCTGAGACCCATACTATGGCATGAGATGTGATATCAAACCCCTTCCCATTCCAATCCTGAGACCCTACCTATAGCTTGAGATGTGATATCCAACTCCTTCCCATTCCAATTCTGAGACCCTTCCTATACCATGAGACTTGATATCTCAATGCTTCTAATATCAAACTTGAGACCCTCCCTATAGCATGAGATGTGACATCCAAGTCCTCCCCATTCCAATCCTGAGACTCTTCCTATAGCATGAGATGTGATATCTCAATGCTTCTAATACCAAACCTGAGACCCTTCCTATAACATGAGATGGGATATCCAACTCCTTCCCATTCCAATCCTGAGACCCTTCCGATAGCAGAGATGTGATATCTCAATGCTTATACCAAACCTGAGACCCTTCCTATGGCCTGATTTGTCATATACAACTCCTTCCCATTCCAATCCTGAGACCCTTCCTATAGCATGAGATGTGATATCTCAATGCTTATACCAAATCCGAGACCGTTCCTATAGCATGAGATGTGATATCCAACTCCTTCCCATTCCAATCCTGAGACCCTTCCTATAGCATGAGATGTGATGTCTCAATGCTTCTAATACCAAACCTGAGATCCTTCCTATAACATGAGATGTGATATCCAACCCCTTCCCATTCCAATCCTGAGACCCTTATGATAGCATGAGATGTGATATCTCAATGCCTCTAATACCAAACCTGAGATACTTCTGATAGCATGAGATGTGATATCTCAATGCTTCTAGTACCAAACCTGAGATCCTTCCTATAACATCAGATGTGATTTCCAAATCCTTCCACTTCCAAACCTGAGACCCTCCCTTTAGCATGAGATGTGATATCCAACTCCTTCCCATTCCAATCCTGAGACCCTTCTGATAGCATGAGATGTGATATTTCAATGCCTCTAATACCAAACCTGAGATCCTACCTCTAACATGAAATGTGATATCCATCTCCTTCCCTTTCCAAACCTGAGACCCTGCCTATAGCATGAGATGTGATATCAAAAGTCCTTCCCATTCCAATCCTGAGACCCTTCCTATAGCATGTGATGTGATATCTCAATGCTTATACCAAACCTGAGACCCTTCCTATGGCATGAGATGTCATATACAACTCCTTCCCATTCCAATCGTGAGACCCTTCCTATAGCATGAGATGTGATATCTCAATGCTTATACCAAACCTGAGACCCTTCCTATAGCATGAGATGTGATATCCAACTTCTTCCCATTCCAATCCTGAGACTCTTCCTATAACATGAGATGTGATGTCTCAATGCTTCTAATACCAAACCTGAGACCCTTCCTATAACATGAGATGGGATATCCAACTCCTTCCCATTCCAATCCTGAGACCCTTCCGATAGTAGAGATGTGATATCTCAATGCTTATACCAAACCTGAGACCCTTCCTATGGCCTGAGATGTCATATACAACTCCTTCCCATTCCAATCCTGAGACCGTTCCTATAGCATGAGATGTGATATCTCAATGCTTATACCAAATCTGAGACCCTTCCTATAGCATGAGATGTGATATCCAACTCCTTCCCATTCCAATCCTGAGACCCTTCCTATAGCATGAGATGCGATGTCTCAATGCTTCTAATACCAAACCTGAGATCCTTCCTATAACATGAGATGTGATATCCAACTCCTTCCCATTCCAATCCTGAGACCCTTATGATAGCATGAGATGTGATATCTCAATGCCTCTAATACCAAACCTGAGATACTTCCGATAGCATGAGATGTGATATCTCAATGCTTCTAATACCAAACCTGAGATCCTTCCTATAACATGAGATGTGATTTCCAAATCCTTCCCCTTCCAAACCTGAGACCCTCCCTTTAGCATGAGATGTGATATCCAACTCCTTCCCATTCCAATCCTGAGACCCTTCTGATAGCATGAGATGTGATATTTCAGTGCCTCTAATACCAAACCTGAGATCCTACCTCTAACATGAAATGTGATATCCATCTCCTTCCCTTTCCAAACCTGAGACATTGCTTATAGCATGAGATGTGATATCCAAGTCCTTCCCATTACAATCCTGAGACCCTTCCTATAGCATGTGATGTGATATCTCAATGCTTATACCAAACCTGAGACCCTTCCTATGGCATGAGATGTCATATACAACTCCTTCCCATTCCAATCCTGAGACCCTTCCTATAGCATGAGATGTGATATCTCAATGCTTATACCAAACCTGAGACCCTTCCTATAACATGAGATGTGATATCCAACTTCTTCCCATTCCAATCCTGAGACCCTTCCTATAGCATGAGATGTGATATCACAATGCTTATACCAAACCTGAGACCGTTCCTATAGCTTGAGATGTGATATCCAACTCCTTCCCATTCCAATCCTGAGACCCTTCCTATAGCATGAGATGTGATATCTCAAGGCCTCTAATACCAAACCTGAGATCGTTCCTCTAACATGAAATGTGATATCCAACTCCTTCCCCTTCCAAACCTGAGAGCCTTCCTATAGCATGAGATATGATAGCCAAGTCCTTCCAATTCCAATCCTGAGACCCTTCCTATAACATGAAATGTGATATCCAACTCCTTCCCATTCCAACCTGAGACCCTACCTATAGCATGAGATGGGATATCTCAATGCTTCTAATACCAAACCTGAGACTCTTCCTATAACATGAGATGGGATATCCAACTCCTTCCCATTCCAATCCTGAGACCCTTCCGATAGCAGAGATGTGATATCTCAATGCTTATACCAAACCTGAGACCCTTCCTATGGCCTGAGATGTGATATCCAACTGCTTCCCATTCCAATCCTGAGACCCTTCCTATAGCATGAGATGTGATATCTCAATGCTTATACCAAATCTGAGACCCTTCCTATAGCATGAGATGTGATATCCAACTTCTTCCCATTCCAATCCTGAGACCCTTCCTATAACATGAGATGTGATGTCTCAATGCTTCTAATACCAAACCTGAGATCTTTCCTATAACATGAGATGTGATATCCAACTCCTTCCCATTCCAATCCTGAGACCCTTCCTATAGCATGAGATGTGATATCTCAATGCTTATACCAAACCTGAGACCCTTCCTAAGGCCTGAGATGTCATATACAACTCCTTCCCATTCCAATCCTGAGACCCTTCCTATAGCATGAGATGTGATATCTCAAGGCCTCTAATACCAAACCTGAGATCGTTCCTCTAACATGAAATGTGATATCCAACTCCTTCCCCTTCCAAACCTGAGAGCCTTCCTATAGCATGAGATATGATAGCCAAGTCCTTCCAATTCCAATCCTGAGACCCTTCCTATAACATGAAATGTGATATCCAACTCCTTCCCATTCCAACCTGAGACCCTTCCTATAGCATGAGATGGGATATCTCAATGCTTCTAATACCAAACCTGAGACTCTTCCTATAACATGAGATGGGATATCCAACTCCTTCCCATTCCAATCCTGAGACCCTTCCGATAGCAGAGATGTGATATCTCAATGCTTATACCAAACCTGAGACCCTTCCTATGGCCTGAGATGTGATATCCAACTGCTTCCCATTCCAATCCTGAGACCCTTCCTATAGCATGAGATGTGATATCTCAATGCTTATACCAAATCTGAGACCCTTCCTATAGCATGAGATGTGATATCCAACTCCTTCCCATTCCAATCCTGAGACCCTTCCTATAGCATGAGATGTGATGTCCAAATCCTTCCCCTTCCAAACCTGAGACCCTCCCTTTAGCATGAGATGTGATATCCAACTCCTTCCCATTCCAATCCTGAGACCCTTCTGATAGCATGAGATGTGATATCTCAATGCCTCTAATACCAAACCTGAGATCCTACCTCTAACATAAAATGTGATATCCATCTCCTTCCCTTTCCAAACCTGAGACCCTGTCTATAGCATGAGATGTCATATACAACTCCTTCCCATTCCAATCCTGAGACCCTTCCTATAGCACGAGATGTGATATCTCAATGCTTATACCAAACCTGAGACCCTTCCTATAGCATGAGATGTGATATCCAACTCCTTCCCATTCCAATCCTGAGACCCTGCCTATAGCATGAGATGTGATATCCAACTCCTTCCCATTCCAATCCTGAGACCCTTCCTATAGCCTGAGATGTGATATCTCAATGCCTCTAATACCAAACCTGAGATCCTTCCTCTAACATGAAATGTGATATCCAACTCCTTCCCTTTCCAAACCTGAGAGCCTATCTATAGCATGAGATGTGATATCCAAGTCCTTCCCATTCCAATCTTGAGACACTTCCGATAGCAGAGATGTGATATCTCAATGCTTATACCAAACCTGAGACCCTTCCTATACCATGAGATGTGATATCCAACTCCTTCCCGTTCCAAACCTGAGACCCTTCCTTTAGCATGAGATGTGATATCTCAATGCTTCTTATACCAAACCTGAGACCAGTCCTATAACATGAGATTGGATATCCAACTCCTTCCCCTTCCAAACCTGAGACCCTTCCTATAGCATGAGATGTGATATCCAACTTCTTCCCATTCCAATCCTGAGACCCTTCCTATAACATGAGATGTGATGTCTCAATGCTTCTAATACCAAACCTGAGACCCTTCCTATAACATGAGATGTGATATCCAACTCCTTCCCGTTTCAAACCTGAGACCCTTCCTATAGCATATGTGATATCCAACTCCTTCCCATTCCAAACATGAGACCCTTCCTATAGCAAGAATGTAATATCCAACTCCTTCCAATTCCAATCCTGAGACCATTCCTATAGCATGAGATGTGATATCTCAATGCTTGTAATACCAAACCTGAGATCCTTCCTATGACATGAGATGTGATATTCCTCCCCATTCCAAACCTGAGAACCTTCCTACAGCATGCGATGTGATATCTCAATGCTTCTAATACCAAACCTGAGACCAGTCCTATAACATGAGATTGGATATCCAACTCCTTCCCCTTCCAAACCTGAGACCCTTCCTATAGCATGAGATGTGATATCCAACTTCTTCCCATTCCAATCCTGAGACCCTTCCTATAACATGAGATGTGATGTCTCAATGCTTCTAATACCAAACCTGAGATCTTTCCTATAACATGAGATGTGATATCCAACTCCTTCCCATTCCAATCCTGAGACCCTTCCTATAGCATGAGATGTGCTATCTCAATGCTTATACCAAACCTGAGACCCTTCCTAAAGCTTGAGATGTGATATCCAACTCCTTCCCATTCCAATCCTGAGACCCTTCCTATAACATGAAATGTGATATCCAACTCCTTCCCATTCCAACCTGAGACCCTTCCTATAGCATGAGATGGGATATCCAACTCCTTCCAAATCCAATACTGATACCCTTCCAATAGCATGAGATGTGATATCCCAATGCTTCTACCAAACCTGAGAACCATACTATGGCATGAGTTGTGATATCAAACTCCTTCCCATTCCAATCCTGAGACTCTTCCTATAGCTTGAGATGTGATATCCAAATCCTTCCCATTCCAATTCTGAGACCCTTCCTATACCATGAGACTTGATATCTCAATGCTTCTAATACCAAACCTGAGACCCGTCCTATAACATGAGATGTGATATCCAAATCTTTCCCCTTCCAAACCTTAGACCCTTCCTTTATCATGAGATGTGATATCCAACTCCTTCCCATTCCAATCCTGAGACCCTTCCGATATCATGAGATTTGTTATCTCAATGCTTCTAATATCAAAATTGAGACCCGTCCTATAACATGAGATGTGATATCCAAATCTTTCCCCTTCCAAACCTTAGACCCTTCCTTTATCATGAGATGGGATATCCAACTCCTTCCCATTCCAATCCTGAGACCCTTCCGATAGCAGAGATGTGATATCTCAATGCTTATACCAATCCTGAGACCCTTCCTATGGCCTGAGATGTCATATACAACTCCTTCCCAATCCAATCCTGAGACCCTTCCTATATCATGAGATGTGATATCTCAATGCTTATACCAAATCTGAGACCCTTCCTATAGCATGAGATGTGATATCCAACTCCTTCAAATTCCAATCCTGAGCCCCTTCCTATAGCATGAGATGTGATGTCTCAATGCTTCTAATACCAAACCTGAGATCCTTCCTATAACATGAGATGTGATATCCAACTCCTTCCCATTCCAATACTGAGACCCTTCCTATATCATGAGATGTGATGTCTCAATGCTTCTAATACCAAACCTGAGAACCTTCCTACAGCATGCGATGTGATATCTCAATGCTTCTAATACCAAACCTGAGACCAGTCCTATAACATGAGATTGGATATCCAACTCCTTCCCCTTCCAAACCTGAGACCCTTCCTATAGCATGAGATGTGATATCCAACTTCTTCCCATTCCAATCCTGAGACCCTTCCTATAACATGAGATGTGATGTCTCAATGCTTCTAATACCAAACCTGAGATCTTTCCTATAACATGAGATGTAATATCCAACTCCTTCCCATTCCAATCCTGAGACCCTTCCTATAGCACGAGAAGTGCTATCGCAATGCTTATACCAAACCTGAGACCCTTCCTAAAGCTTGAGATGTGATATCCAACTCCTTCCCATTCCAATCCTGAGACCCTTCCTATAGCATGATATGTGATATCTCAATGCCTCTAATACCAAACCTGAGATCCTTCCTCTAACATGAAATGTGATATCGAACTCCTTCCCTTTCCAAACCTGAGAGCCTACCTATAGCATGAGATGTGATATCCAAGTCCTTCCCATTCCAATCCTTAGACCCTTCCTACAGCATGCAATATGATATCTCAATGATTCTAATAACAAACCTGAGACTTGTCCTATAACATGAGATGGGATATCCAACACCTTCCCATTCCAATCCTGAGACACTTCCGATAGCAGAGATGTGATATCTCAATGCTTATAACAAACCTGAGACCCTTCCTATAACATGAGATGTGATATCCAACTCCTTCCCTTTTCAAACCTGAGACCCTTCCTATAGCATATGTGATATCCAACTCCTTCCCATTCCAAACATGAGACCCTTCCTATAGCAAGAATGTAATATCCAACTCCTTCCCATTCCAATCCTGAGACCATTCCTATAGCATGAGATGTGATATCTCAATGCTTCTAATACCAAAACTGAGATCCTTCCTATGACATGAGATGTGATATCCAATTCCTCCCCATTCCAAACCTGAGAACCTTCCTACAGCATGCGATGTGATATCTCAATGCTTCTAATACAAAACCTGAGACCAGTCCTATAACATGAGATTGGATATCCAACTCCTTCCCCTTCCAAACCTGAGACCCTTCCTATAGCATGAGATGTGATATCCAACTTCTTCCCATTCCAATCCTGAGACCCTTCCTATAACATGAGATGTGATGTCTCAATGCTTCTAATACCACACCTGAGATCTTTCCTATAACATGAGATGTGATATCCAACTCCTTCCCATTCCAATCCTGAGACCCTTCCTATAGCATGAGATGTGCTATCTCAATGCTTATACCAAACCTGAGACCCTTCCTAAAGCTTGAGATGTGATATCCAACTCTTTCCCATTCCAATCCTGAGACCCTTCCTATAACATGAAATGTGATATCCAACTCCTTCCCATTCCAACCTGAGACCCTTCCTATAGCATGAGATGGGATATCCAACTCCTTCCAAATCCAATACTGATACCCTTCCAATAGCATGAGATGTGATATCCCAATGCTTCTACCAAACCTGAGAACCATACTATGGCATGAGATGTGATATCAAACTCCTTCCCATTCCAATCCTGAGACTCTTCCTATAGCTTGAGATGTGATTTCCGAAATCCTTCCCATTCCAATTCTGAGACCCTTCCTATACCATGAGACTTGATATCTCAATGCTTCTAATACCAAACCTGAGACCCGTCCTATAACATGAGATGTGATATCCAAATCTTTCCCCTTCCAAACCTTAGACCCTTCCTTTATCATGAGATGTGATATCCAACTCCTTCCCATTCCAATCCTGAGACCCTTCCGATATCATGAGATTTGTTATCTCAATGCTTCTAATATCAAAATCCTTCCCTTTCCAATTCTGAGACCCTTCCTATACCATGAGACTTCATATCTCAATGCTTCTAATACCAAACCTGAGACCCGTCCTATAACATGAGATGTGATATCCAAATCTTTCCCCTTCCAAACCTTAGACCCTTCCTTTATCATGAGATGTGATATCCAACTCCTTCCCATTCCAATCCTGAGACCCTTCCGATATCATGAGATTTGTTATCTCAATGCTTCTAATATCAAAATTGAGACCCGTCCTATAACATGAGATGTGATATCCAAATCTTTCCCCTTCCAAACCTTAGACCCTTCCTTTATCATGAGATGGGATATCCAACTCCTTCCCATTCCAATCCTGAGACCCTTCCGATAGCAGAGATGTGATATCTCAATGCTTATACCAATCCTGAGAACCTTCCTATGGCCTGAGATGTCATATACAACTCCTTCCGAATCCAATCCTGAGACCCTTCCTATAGCATGAGATGTGATATCTCAATGCTTATACCAAATCTGAGACCCTTCCTATAGCATGATATGTGATATCCAACTCCTTCCCATTCCAATCCTGAGACCCTTCCTATAGCATGAGATGTGATGTCTCAATGCTTCTTATACCAAACCTGAGATCCTTCCTATAACATGAGATGTGATATCCAACTCCTTCCCATTCCAATCCTGAGACCCATCCTATAGCATGAGATGTGATGTCTCAATGCTTCTAATACCAAACCTGAGAACCTTCCTACAGCATGCGATGTGATATCTCAATGCTTCTAATACCAAACCTGAGACCAGTCCTATAACATGAGATTGGATATCCAACTCCTTCCCCTTCCAATCCTGAGACCGTTCCTATAACATGAGATGTGATGTCTCAATGCTTCTAATACCAAACCTGAGAAACTTCCTATAACATGAGATGGAATATCCAACTCCTTCCCATTCCAATCCTGAGACCCTTCCTATAGCATGAGATGTGCTATCTCAATGCTTATACCAAACCTGAGACCCTTCCTAAAGCTTGAGATGTGATATCCAACTCCTTCCCATTCCAATCCTGAGACCCTTCCTATAGCATGATATGTGATATCCCAAGGCCTCTAATACCAAACCTGAGATCCTTCCTCTAACATGAAATGTGATATCCAACTCCTTCCCCTTCCAAACCTGAGAGCCTTCCTATAGCATGAGATATGATATCCAAGTCCTTCCCATTCCAATCCTGAGACCCTTCCTATAACATGAAATGTGATATCCAACTCCTTCCCATTCCAACCTGAGACCCTTCCTATAGCATGAGATGGGATATCCAACTCCTTCCAAATCCAATACTGATACCCTTCCAATAGCATGAGATGTGATATCCCAATGCTTCTACCAAACCTGAGACCCATACTATGGCATGAGATGTGATATCAAACTCCTTCCCATTCCAATCTTGAGACTCTTCCTATAGCTTGAGATGTGATATCCAACTCCCTCCCATTCCAATTCCGAGACCGTTCCTATGCCATGAGACTTGATATCTCAATGCTTCTAATACCAAACCTGAGACCCGTCCTATAACATGAGATGTGATATCCAAATCTTTCCCCTTCCAAACCTTAGACCCTTCCTTTATCATGAGATGTGATATCCAACTCCTTCCCATTCCAATCGTGAGACCCTTCCGATATCATGAGATTTGTTATCTCAATGCTTCTAATATCAAACTTGAGACCCTCCCTATAGCATGAGATGTGACATCCAAGTCCTCCCCATTCCAATCCTGAGACCCTTCCTATAGCATGAGATGTGATATCCAACTCCTTCCCATTCCAACCTGAGACCCTTCCTATAGCATGAGATGGGATATCCAACTTCTTCCAAATCCAATACTGATACCCTTCCGATAGCATGAGATGGGATATCCAACTTCTTCCAAATCCAATACTGATACCCTTCCGATAGCATGAGATGTGATATCCCAATGCTTCTACCAAACCTGAGACCCATACTATGGCATGAGATGTGATATCAAACTCCTTCCCATTCCAATCCTGAGACCCTTCCTATAGCTTGAGGTGTGATATCCAACTCCTTCCCATTCCAATTCTGAGACCCTTCTTATACCATGAGACTTGATATCTCAATGCTTCTAATACCAAACCTGAGACCCGTCCTATAACATGAGATGTGATATCCAAATCCTTCCCCTTCCAAACCTTAGACCCTTCCTTTATCATGAGATGTGGTATCCAACTCCTTCCCATTCCAATCCTGAGACCCTTCCGATATCAAGAGATTTGTTATCTCAATGCTTCTAATATCAAACTTGAGACCCTCCCTATAGCATGAGATGTGACATCCAAGTCCTTCCCATTCCAATCCTGAGACCCTTCCTATAGCATGAGATGTGATATCTCTATGCTTCTAATACCAAACCTGAGACCCTTCCTATAACATGAGATGGGATATCCAACTCCTTCCCATTCCAATCCTGAGACCCTTCCGATAGCAGAGATGTGATATCTCAATGCTTATACCAAACATGAGACCCTTCCTATGGCCTGAGATGTCATATACAACTCCTTCCCATTCCAATCCTGAGACCCTTCCTTTAGCATGAGATGTGATATCTCAATGCTTATACCAAATCTGAGACCCTTCCTATAGCATGAGATGTGATATCCAAATCCTTCCCATTCCAATCCTGAGACCCTTCCTATAGCATGAGATGTGATATCTCAATGCTTATATCAAACCTGAGAGCCTACCTATAGCATGAGATGTGATATCCAAGTCCATCCCATTCCAATCCTTAGACCCTTCCTACAGCATGCGATGTGATATCTCAATGATTCTAATACCAAACCAGAGACTCTTACTATAACATGAGATGGGATATCCAACTCCTTCCCATTCCAATCCTGAGCCGCTTCCGATAGCAGAGATGTGATATCTCAATGCTTATAACAAACCTGAGACCCTTCCTATAACATGAGATGTGATATCCAACTCCTTCCCGTTCCAAACCTGAGACACTAACTATAGCATATGTGATATCCAACTCATTCCCATTCCAAACATGAGACCCTTCCTATAGCAAGAAAGTAATATCCAACTCCTACCCATTCCAATCCTGAGACCCTTCCTATAGCAAGAGATGTGATATCCAAATCCTTCCCATTCCAATCCTGAGACCCTTCCTATAACATGAGATGTGATATCCAACTCCTTCCCATTCCAACCTGAGACACTTCCTATAGCATGAGAAGGGATGTCCAACTCCTTCCCAATCCAATCCTGAGACCCTTCCGATAGCAGAGATGTGATATCTCAATGCTTATACCAAACCTGAGACCCTTCCTATGGCATGAGATGTGATATTCAACTCCTTGCCATTCAAATCCTGAGACCCTTCCTATAGCATGAGAAGGGATATCCAACTCCTTCCCAATCCAATCCTGAGACCCTTCCGATAGCAGAGACGTGATATCTCAATGCTTCTACCAAACCTGAGACCCTTCCTTTAGCATGAGATGTGATATCCAAATCCTTCACATTCCAATCCTGAGACCCTTCCTATAGCATGAGATGTGATATCTCAATGCTTCTAATACCAAACCTGAGATCCTTCCTATAACATGAGATGTGATATCCAATTCCTTCCCATTCCAAACCTGAGACCCTTCCTATTGGATGAGATGTGATATCCAACTCCTTCCCATTCCAACCCTGAGACCCTTCCTATAGCATGAGATGTGATGTCTCAATGCTTCTAATACCAAACCTGAGATCCTTCCTATAACATGAGATGTGATATCCAACTCCTTCCATTCCAATCCTGAGACCCGTCCTATAGCATGAGATGTGATATCTCAATGCTTATACCAAACCTGAGACACTTCCTATAGCATGAGATGTGATATCCAACTGCTTCTAATACCAAACCTGAGATCCTTCCTCTAACATGAAATGTGATATCCAACTCCTTCCCTTTCCAAACCTAAGAGCCTATCTATAGCATGAGATGTGATATCCAAGTCCTTCCCATTCCAACCCTTAGACCCTTCCTACAGCATGCAATATGATATCTCAATGATTCTAATAACAAACCTGAGACCCGTCCTATAACATGAGATGGGATATCCAACTCCTTCCCATTCCAATCCTGAGACACTTCCGATAGCAGAGATGTGATATCTCAATGCTTATACCAAACCTGAGACCCTTCCTATAACATGAGATGTGATATCCAAATCCTTCCCGTTCCAAACCTGAGACCCTTCCTTTAGCATGAGATGTGATATCCAGCTCCTTCCCATTCCAATCCTGAGACACTTCCGATAGCATGAGATGTGATATCTCAATGCTTCTAATATCAAAACTGAGACCCTCCCTATAGCATGATATGTGATATCTAAGTCCTTCCCATTCCAATCCTGAGACCCTTCCTATAGCATGAGATATGATATCTCAATACTTCTAATACCAAACGTGAGATCCTTCCGATAACATGAGATGTGATATCCAAATCCTTCCCCTTCCAAACCTGAGACCCTCCCTTTAGCATGAGATGTGATATCCAACTCCTTCCCATTCCAATCCTGAGACCCTTCTGATAGCATGAGATGTGATATCTCAATGCTTCTAATACCAAACCTGAGATCCTTCCGATAGCATGAGATGTGATATCTCAATGGTTCTAATACCAAACCTGAGATCCTTCCTATAACATGAGATGTGATATCCAAATCCTTCCCCTTCCAAACCTGAGACCCTCCCTTTAGCATGAGATGTGATATCCAACTCCTTCCCATTCCAATCCTGAGACCCTTCCTATAGCATGAGATGTGATATCTCAATGCTTCTAATACCAAACCTGAGATCCTTCCTCTAACATGAAATGTGATATCCAAATCCTTCCCTTTCCAAACCTAAGAGCCTATCTATAGCATGAGATGTGATATCCAAGTCCTTCCCATTCCAACCCTTAGACCCTTCCTACAGCATGCAATATGATATCTCAATGATTCTAATAACAAACCTGAGACCCGTCCTATAACATGAGATGGGATATCCAACTCCTTCCCATTCCAATCCTGAGACACTTCCGATAGCAGAGATGTGATATCTCAATGCTTATACCAAACCTGAGACCCTTCCTATAACATGAGATGTGATATCCAAATCCTTCCCGTTCCAAACCTGAGACCCTCCCTATAGCATGATATGTGATATCTAAGTCCTTCCCATTCCAATCCTGAGACCCTTCCTATAGCATTAGATATGATATCTCAATACTTCTAATACCAAACGTGAGATCCTTCCGATAACATGAGATGTGATATCCAAATCCTTCCCCTTCCAAACCTGAGACCCTCCCTTTAGCATGAGATGTGATATCCAACTCCTTCCCATTCCAATCCTGAGACCCTTCTGATAGCATGAGATGTGATATCTCAATGCTTCTAATACCAAACCTGAGATCCTTCCGATAGCATGAGATGTGATATCTCAATGGTTCTAATACCAAACCTGAGATCGTTCCTATAACATGAGATGTGATATCCAAATCCTTCCCCTTCCAAACCTGAGACCCTCGCTTTAGCATGAGATGTGATATCCAACTCCTTCCCATTCCATTCCTGAGACCCTTCTGATAGCATGAGATGTGATATCTCAATGCCTCTAATACCAAACCTGAGATCCTACCTCTAACATGAAATGTGATATCCAACTATTTCCCCTTCCAAACCTGAGAGCCTTCCTATAGCATGAGATGTGATATCCAAGTCCTTCCCATTCCAATCCTGAGACCCTTCCTATAGCTTGAGATGTGATATCCAACTCCTTCCCATTCCAATTCTGAGACCCTTCCTATACTCTGAGACTTGATATCTCAATGCTTCTAATACCAAACCTGAGACCCGTAATATAACATGAGATGTGATATCCAAATCCTTCCCCTTCCAAACCTTAGACCCTTCCATTATCATGAGATGTGATATCCAACTCCTTCCCATTCCAATCCTGAGACCCTTCCGATATTATGAGATGTGATATCTCAAAGCTTCTAATATCAAACTTGAGACCCTCCCTATAGCATGAGATGTGATATCCAAGTCCTTCCCATTCCAATCCTGAGACCCTTCCTATAGCATGAGATGTGATATCTCAATGCTTCTAATACCAAACCTGAGACCCTTCCTATAACATGAGATGGGAATATCCAACTCCTTCCCATTCCAATCCTGAGACCCTTCCGATAGCAGAGATGTGATATCTCAATGCTTATACCAAACCTGAGACCCTTCCTATGGCATGAGATGTGATATCCAACTCCTTGCCATTCAAATCCTGAGACCCTTCCTATAGCATGAGAAGGGATATCCAACTCCTTCCCAATCCAATCCTGAGACCCCTCCGATAGCAGAGACGTGATATCTCAATGCTTCTACCAATCCTGAGACCCTTCCTTTAGCATGAGATGTGATATCCAAATCCTTCACATTCCAATCCTGAGACCCTTCCTATAGCATGAGATGTGATATCTCAATGCTTCTAATACCAAACCTGAGATCCTTCCTATAACATGAGATGTGATATCCAATTCCTTCCCATTCCAAACCTGAGACCCTTCCTATTGGATGAGATGTGATATCCAACTCCTTCCCATTCCAACCCTGAGACCCTTCCTATAGCATGAGATGTGATGTCTCAATGCTTCTAATACCAAACCTGAGATCCTTCCTATAACATGAGATGTGATATCCAACTCCTTCCATTCCAATCCTGAGACCCGTCCTATAGCATGAGATGTGATATCTCAATGCTTATACCAAACCTGAGACCCTTCCTATAGCATGAGATGTGATATCCAACTACTTCCCATTCCAATCCTGAGACCCTTCCTATAGCATGAGATGTGATATCTCAATGCTTCTAATACCAAACCTGAGATCCTTCCTCTAACATGAAATGTGATATCCAACTCCTTCCCTTTCCAAACCTAAGAGCCTATCTATAGCATGAGATGTGATATCCAAGTCCTTCCCGTTCCAATCCTTAGACCCTTCCTACAGCATGCAATATGATATCTCAATGATTCTAATAACAAACCTGAGACCTGTCCTATAGCATGAGATATGATATCCAAGTCCTTCCCATTCCAATCCTGAGACCCTTCCTATAACATGAAATGTGATATCCAACTCCTTCCCATTCCAACCTGAGACCCTTCCTATAGCATGAGATGGGATATCCAACTTCTTCCAAATCCAATACTGATACCCTTCCGATAGCATGAGATGTGATATCCCAATGCTTCTACCAAACCTGAGACCCATACTATGGCATGAGATGTGATATCAAACTCCTTCCCATTCCAATCCTGAGACCCTTCCTATAGCTTGAGGTGTGATATCCAACTCCTTCCCATTCCAATTCTGAGACCCTTCTTATACCATGAGACTTGATATCTCAATGCTTCTAATACCAAACCTGAGACCCGTCCTATAACATGAGATGTGATATCCAAATCCTTCCCCTTCCAAAACCTTAGACCCTTCCTTTATCATGAGATGTGGTATCCAACTCCTTCCCATTCCAATCCTGAGACCCTTCCGATATCATGAGATTTGTTATCTCAATGCTTCTAATATCAAACTTGAGACCCTCCCTATAGCATGAGATGTGACATCCAAGTCCTTCCCATTCCAATCCTGAGACCCTTCCTATAGCATGAGATGTGATATCTCTATGCTTCTAATACCAAACCTGAGACCCTTTATAGGAAGTGTCTCAAGATTGGAATGGGAAGGACTTGGATATCACATCTCATGCTATAGGGAGGGTCTCAAGTTTGATATTAGAAGCATTGAGATATCACATCTCATGCAATAGGAAGGGTCTCAGGATTGGAATGGGAAGGAGTTGGATATCACATCTCATGCTATAGGAAGGGTCTCAGGTTTGGTATACGCAGTGAGATATCACATCTCATGCTATAGGAAGTGTCTCAGGATTGGAATGGGAAGGAGTTGGATATCACATCTCATTCTATAGGGAGGGTCTCGAGTTTGATATTAGAAGCATTGAGATATCACATCTCATGATATCGGAAGGGTCTCAGGATTGGAATGGGAAGGAGTTGGATATCACATCTCATGATAAAGGAAGGGTCTAAGGTTTAGAAGGGGAAGGATTTGGATATCACATCTCATGTTATAGGACGGGTCTCAGGTTTGGTATTAGAAGCATTGAGATATCAAGTCTCATGGTATAGGAAGGGTCTCAGAATTGGAATGGGAAGGAGTTGGATATCACATCTCAAGCTATAGGAAGGGTCTCAGGATTGGAATGGGAAGGACTTGGATATCACATCTCATGCTATAGGGAGGGTCTCGAGTTTGATATTAGAAGCATTGAGATATCACATCTCATGATATCGGAAGGGTCTCAGGATTGGAATGGGAAGGACTTGGATATCACATCTCATGCTATAGGGAGGGTCTCGAGTTTGATATTAGAAGCATTGAGATATCACATCTCATGATATCGGAAGGGTCTCAGGATTGGAATGGGAAGGAGTTGGATATCACATCTCATGATAAAGGAAGGGTCTAAGGTTTGGAAGGGGAAGGATTTGGATATCACATCTCATGTTATAGGACGGGTCTCAGGTTTGGTATTAGAAGCATTGAGATATCAAGTCTCATGGTATAGGAAGGGTCTCAGAATTGGAATGGGAAGGAGTTGGATATCACATCTCAAGCTATAGGAAGGGTCTCAGGATTGGAATGGGAAGGAGTTTGATATCACATCTCATGCCATAGTATGGGTCTCAGGTTTGGTATAAGCATTGGGATATCAAATCTCATGCTATCGGAAGGGTATCAGGATTGGAATTCCAAGGAGTTGGATATCCCATCTCATGCTATAGGAAGGGTCTCAGGTTGGAATGGGAAGGAGTTGGATATCACATCTCATGCTAAAGGGAGGGTCTCAGGTTTGGAAGGGGAAGGATTTGGATATCACATCTCATGTTATAGGAAGGTTCTCAGGTTTGGTATAAGAAGCATTGAGATATCACATCTCATGCTATCGGAAGAATCTCAGATTTGGTATTAGAGGCATTGAGATATCACATCTCATGCTATCATAAGGGTCTCAGGATTGGAATGGGAAGGAGTTGGATATCACATCTCATGCTATAGGAAGGGTCTCAGGTTTGGAACGGGAAGGAGTTGGATATCACATCTCATGTTATAGGAAGAGTCTCAGGTTTGGTATAAGCATTGAGATATCAAATCTCTGCAATCGGAAGTGTATCAGGATTGGGATGGGAAGGAGTTGGATATCACATCTCATGCTATAGGAAGGGTCTCAGGTTTGGAACGGGAAGGAGTTGGATATCCCATCTCATGTTATAGGACTGGTCTCAGGTTTGGTATTAGAAGCATTGAGATATCACATCTCTGCTATCGGATGTGTCTCAGGATTGGAATGGGAAGGAGTTGGATATCACATCTCATGTTATAGGACGGGTCTCAGGTTTGTTATTAGAATCATTGAGATATCATATTGCATGCTGTAGGAAGGGTCTAAGGATTGGAATGGGGAGGACTTGGATATCACATCTCATGCTATAGGTAGGCTCTCAGGTTTGGAAAGGGAAGGAGTTGGATATCACATTTAATGTTAGAGGAAGGATCTCAGGTTTGGTATTAGAGCCATTGGATATCACATCTCATGCTATAGGAAGGGTCTCAGGATTGGAATGGGAAGGAGTTGGATATCACATCTCATGCTATAGGAAGGGTTTTAGGTTTGGTATAAGCATTGAGATATCACATCTCATGCTATAGGAAGGGTCTCAGGATTGGAATGGGAAGGATCTGTATATGACATCTCATGCCATAGGAAGGGTCTCAGGTTTGGTATAAGCATTGAGATATCACATCTCTGCTTTCGGAAGCGTCTCAGGATTGTAATGGGAAGGAGTTGGATATCCCATCTCATGTTATAGGAAGAGTCTCAGGTTTGGTATTAGAAGCATTGAGGTATCACATCTCATGCTATTGGGAGGGTCTCACGTTTGATATTAGAAGCATTGAGATATCACATCTCATGCTATAGGAAGGGTCTCAGTATTGGAATGGGAAGGAGTTGGATATCACATCTCATGCTATAGGAAGGGTCTCAGGTTTGGTATAAGCATTGAGATATCACATCTCTGCTATCTGAAGGGTCTCAGGATTGGAATGGGAAGGAGTTGGATATTCCCATCTCATGTTATAGGAAGGGTCTATCAGTTCTTAGCATGAGACTCTTCCTATAACATGAGATCATGAGATATGATATCCAACTCCTTCCCGTTCCTAACCTGAGACCCTTCCTATAGCATGAGATGTGATATCCAACTCCTTCCCATTCCAATCTTGAGACCCTTCCGATAGCTTGAGATGTGATATCTCAATGCTTCTAATATCAATACTGAGACCCTCCCTATAGCATGAGATGTGATATCTAAGTCCTTCCCATTCCAATCCTGAGACCCTTCCGATAGCAGAGATGTGATATCTCAATGCTTATACCAAACCTGAGACCCTTCCTATAGCATGAGATGTGATATCCAACTCCTTCCCATTCCAATCCTGAGACCCTTCCTATAGCATGATATGTGAAATCTCAATGCTTCTACCAAAACTGAGACCCTTCCTTTAGCATGAGATGTGATATCCAACTCCTTCCCATTCCAATCCTGAGACCAGTCCTATAGCATGAGATGTGATATCTCAATGCTTCTAATACCAAACCTGAGATCCTTCCTATAACATGAGATGTGATATCCAACTCCTTCCCATTCCAATCCTGAGACCCTTCCTATAGCATGAGATGTGATATCTCAATGCTTCTAATACCAAACCTGAGATCCTTCCGATAGCATGAGATGTGATATCTCAATGCTTCTAATACCAAACCTGAGATCCTTCCTATAACATGAGATGTGATATCCAACTCCTTCCCATTCCAATCCTGATACCCTTCTGATAGCATGAGATGTGATATCTCAATGCCTCTAACACCAAACCTGAGATCCTACCTTTAACATGAAATGTGATATCCAACTCCTTCCCTTTCCAAACCTGAGAGCCTTCCTACAGCATGAGATGTGATATCCAAGTCCTTCCCATTCCAATCCTGAGACCCTTCCTATAACATGAGATGTCATATCCAACTCCTTCCCATTCCAACCTGAGACCCTTCCTATTGCATGAGATGGGATATCCAACTCCTTCCAAATCCAATCCTGATACCCTTCTGATAGCATGAGATGTGATATCCCAATGCTTCTACAAAACCTGAGACCCATACCATGGCATGAGATGTGATATCAAACTCCCGTCCCATACCATGAGACTTGATATCTCAATGCTTCTAATACCAAACCTGAGACCGGTCCAATAACATGAGATGTGATATCCAAATCCTTCCCCTTCCAAACCTTAGACCCTTCCTTTATCATGAGATGTGATATCCAAGTCCTTCCCATTCCATTCCTGAGACCCTTCCTATAGCATGAGATGTGATATCGCAATGCTTCTAATACCAAACCTGAGACCCTTCCTATAACATGAGATGTGATATCCAAGTCCTTCCCATTTCAATCCTGAGACCCTTCCTATAGCATGAGATGTGATATCTCAATGCTTCTAATACCAAACCTGAGACCCTTCCTATAACATGAATTCTGATATCCAAGTCCTTCCCATTCCAATCCTGAGACCCTTCCAATAGCAGAGATGTGATATCTCAATGCTTCTAATATCAAACCTGAGACCTGTCCTATAACATGAGATGGGATATCCAACTCCTTCCCGTTCCAAACCTGATACCCTTCCTCTAGCATGAGATGTGATATCCAATTCCTTCCCGTCCCAATCCTGAGACACCTCCGATAGCAGAGATGTGATATCTCAATGCTTATACCAAACCTGAGACTCTTCCTATAACATGAGATGTGATATCTAACTCCTTCCCGTTCCAAACCTGAGACCCTTCCTATAGCATGAGATGTGATATCCAACTCCTTCCCATTCCAATCCTGAGACCCTTCCTATAGCATGAGATGTGATATCTCAATGCTTATACCAAATCTGAGACCCTTCCTATAGCATGAGATGTGATATCCAACTCCTTCCCATTCCAATCCTGAGACCCTTCCTATAGCATGAGATGTGATATCTCAATGCTTCTAATACCAAACCTGAGATCCTTCCTATAACAAGAGATGTGATATCCAACTCCTTCCCATTCCAATCCTGAGACCCTTATGATAGCATGAGATGTGATATCTCAATGCCTCTAATACCAAACCTGAGATACTTCCGATAGCATGAGATATGATATCTGAATGCTTCTAATACCAAACCTGAGATCCTTCCTATAACATGAGATGTGATTTCCAAATCCTTCCCCTTCCAAACCTGAGACCCTCCCTTTAGCATGAGATGTGATATACAACTCCTTCCCATTCCAATCCTGAGACCCTTCTGATAGCATGAGATGTGATATCTCAATGCCTCTAATACCAAACCTGAGATCCTACCTCTAACATGAAATGTGATATCCATCTCCTTCCCTTTCCAAACCTGAGACCCTGCCTATAGCATGAGATGTGATATCCAAGTCCTTCCCATTCCAATCCTGAGACCCTTCATATAGCATGTGATGTGATATCTCAATGCTTATACCAAACCTGAGACCCTTCCTATTGCATGATATGTCATATACAACTCCTTCCCATTCCAATCCTGAGACCCTTCCTATAGCATGAGATGTGATATCTCAATGCTTATACCAAACCTGAGACCCTTCCTATAGCATGAGATGTGATATCCAACTTCTTCCCATTCCAATCCTAAGACCCTTCCTATAACATGAGATGTGATGTCTCAATGCTTCTAATACCAAACCTGAGATCTTTCCTATAACATGAGATGTGATATCCAACTCCTTCCCATTCCAATCCTGAGACCCTTCCTATAGCATGAGATGTGATATCTCAATGCTTATACCAAACCTGAGACCCTTCCTATAGCTTGAGATGTGATATCCAACTCCTTCCCATTCCAATCCTGAGACCCTTCCTATAGCATGAGATGTGATATCTCAAGGCCTCTAATACCAAACCTGAGATCCTTCCTCTAACATGAAATGTGATATCCAACTCCTTCCCCTTCAAAACCTGAGAGCCTTCCTATAGCATGAGATATGATATCCAAGTCCTTCCCATTCCAATCCTGAGACCCTTCCTATAACATTAAATGTGATATCCAACTCCTTCCCATTCCAGCCTGAGACCCTTCCTATAGCATGAGATGGGATATCCAACTCCTTCCAAATCCAATCTGATACCCATCCAATAGCATGAGATGTGATATCCCAATGCTTCTACCAAACCTGAGACCCATACTATGGCATAAGATGTGACATCAAACTCCTTCCCATTCCAATCCTGAGACCCTTCCTATAGCTTGAGATGTGATATCCAACTCCTTCCCATTCCAATTCTGAGACCCTTCCTATACCATGAGACTTGATATCTCAATGCTTCTAATACCAAACCTGAGACCCGTCCTATAACATGAGATGTGATATCCAAATCCTTCCCCTTCCAATCCTGATACCTTTCTGATAGCATGAGATGTGATATCTCAATGCCTCTAATACCAAACCTGAGATCCTACCTCTAACATGAAATGTGATATCCAACTCCTTCCCTTTCCAAACCTGAGAGCCTTCCTACAACATGAGATGTGATATCCAAGTCCTTCCCATTTCAATCCTGAGACCCTTCCTATAGCATGAGATGTGATATCTCAATGCTTCTAATACCAAACCTGAGACCCTTCCTATAACATGAATTCTGATATCCAAGTCCTTCCCATTCCAATCCTGAGACCCTTCCAATAGCAGAGATGTGATATCTCAATGCTTCTAATATCAAACCTGAGACCTGTCCTATAACATGAGATGGGATATCCAACTCCTTCCCGTTCCAAACCTGATACCATTCCTCTAGCATGAGATGTGATATCCAATTCCTTCCCGTCCCAATCCTGAGACACCTCCGATAGCGGAGATGTGATATCTCAATGCTTATACCAAACCTGAGACTCTTCCTATAACATGAGATGTGATATCTAACTCCTTCCCGTTCCAAACCTGAGACCCTTCCTATAACATGAGATGTGATATCCAACTCCTTCCCATTCCAATCCTGAGACCCTTCCTATAGCATGAGATGTGATATCTCAATGCTTATACCAAATCTGAGACCCTTCCTATAGCATGAGATGTGATATCCAACTCCTTCCCATTCCAATCCTGAGACCCTTCCTATAGCATGAGATGTGATATCTCAATGCTTCTAATACCAAACCTGAGATCCTTCCTATAACAAGAGATGTGATATCCAAATCCTTCCCATTCCAATCCTGAGACCCTTATGATAGCATGAGATGTGATATCTCAATGCCTCTAATACCAAACCTGAGATACTTCCGATAGCATGAGATATGATATCTGAATGCTTCTAATACCAAACCTGAGATCCTTCCTATAACATGAGATGTGATTTCCAAATCCTTCCCCTTCCAAACCTGAGACCCTCCCTTTAGCATGAGATGTGATATACAACTCCTTCCCATTCCAATCCTGAGACCCTTCTGATAGCATGAGATGTGATATCTCAATGCCTCTAATACCAAACCTGAGATCCTACCTCTAACATGAAATGTGATATCCATCTCCTTCCCTTTCCAAACCTGAGACCCTGCCTATAGCATGAGATGTGATATCCAAGTCCTTCCCATTCCAATCCTGAGACCCTTCATATAGCATGTGATGTGATATCTCAATGCTTATACCAAACCTGAGACCCTTCCTATTGCATGATATGTCATATACAACTCCTTCCCATTCCAATCCTGAGACCCTTCCTATAGCATGAGATGTGATATCTCAATGCTTATACCAAACCTGAGACCCTTCCTATAGCATGAGATGTGATATCCAACTTCTTCCCATTCCAATCCTAAGACCCTTCCTATAACATGAGATGTGATGTCTCAATGCTTCTAATACCAACCCTGAGATCTTTCCTATAACATGAGATGTGATATCCAACTCCTTCCCATTCCAATCCTGAGACCCTTCCTATAGCATGAGATGTGATATCTCAATGCTTATACCAAACCTGAGACCCTTCCTATAGCTTGAGATGTGATATCCAACTCCTTCCCATTCCAATCCTGAGACCCTTCCTATAGCATGAGATGTGATATCTCAAGGCCTCTAATACCAAACCTGAGATCCTTCCTCTAACATGAAATGTGATATCCAACTCCTTCCCCTTCCAAACCTGAGAGCCTTCCTATAGCATGAGATATGATATCCAAGTCCTTCCCATTCCAATCCTGAGACCCTTCCTATAACATTAAATGTGATATCCAACTCCTTCCCATTCCAGCCTGAGACCCTTCCTATAGCATGAGATGGGATATCCAACTCCTTCCAAATCCAATCTGATACCCATCCAATAGCATGAGATGTGATATCCCAATGCTTCTACCAAACCTGAGACCCATACAATGTCATAAGATGTGACATCAAACTCCTTCCCATTCCAATCCTGAGACCCTTCCTATAGCTTGAGATGTGATATCCAACTCCTTCCCATTCCAATTCTGAGACCCTTCCTATACCATGAGACTTGATATCTCAATGCTTCTAATACCAAACCTGAGACCCGTCCTATAACATGAGATGTGATATCCAAATCCTTCCCCTTCCAAACATTAGACCCTTCCTTTATCATGAGATGTGATATCCAACTCCTTCCCATTCCAATCCTGAGACCCTTCCTATAGCATGAGATGTGATATCTCAATGCTTCTAATACCAAACCTGAGATCCTTCCGATAGCATGAGATGTGATATCTCAATGCTTCTAATACCAAACCTGAGATCCTTCCTATAACATGAGATGTGACATCCAAATCCTTCCCCTTCCGAACCTGAGACCCTCCCTTTAGCATGAGATGTGATATCCAACTCCTTCCCATTCCAATCCTGATACCCTTCTGATAGCATGAGATGTGATATCTCAATGCCTCTAATACCAAACCTGAGATCCTACCTCTAACATGAAATGTGATATCCAACTCCTTCCCTTTCCAAACCTGAGAGCCTTCCTACAACATGAGATGTGATATCCAAGTCCTTCCCATTCCAATCCTGAGACCCTTCCTATAACATGAGATGTCATATCCAACTCCTTCCCATTCCAACCTGAGACCCTTCCTATAGCATGAGATGGGATATCCGGGAGGGTCTCAGGTTTGGAAGGGGAAGGATTTGGATATCACATCTCATGTTATAGGAAGGATCTCAGGTTTGGTATTAGAAGCATTGAGATATCACATCTCATGCTATCGGAAGGATCTCAGGTTTGGTATTAGAAGCATTGAGATATCACATCTCATGCTATCAGAAGGGTCTCAGGATTGGAATGGGAAGGATTTGGATATCACATCTCATGCTAAAGGGAGGGACTCAGGTTTGGAAGGGGAAGGATTTGGATATCACATCTCATGTTATCGGAAGGATCTCACGTTTGGTATTAGAAGTATTGAGATATCATATCTCATGCTATAGGAAGGGTCTCAGGATTGGAATGGGAAAGAGTTGGATATCACATCTCATGCTATAGGGAGTGTCTCAGGATTGGAATGGGAAGGACTTAGATATCACATATCATGCTATAGGGAGGGTCTCAGTTTTGATATTAGAAGCATTGAGATATCACATCTCATGCTATCGGAAGTGTCTCAGGATTGGAATGGGAAGGAGCTGGATATCACATCTCATGCTAAAGGAAGGGTCTCAGGTTTGGAACGGGAAGGATTTGGATATCACATCTCATGTTATAGGAAGGGTCTCAGGTTTGGTATAAGCATTGAGATATCACATCTCTGCTATCGGAAGTGTCTCAGGATTGGAATGGGAAGGAGTTGGATATCCCATCTCATGTTATAGGACGGGTCTCAGGTTTGTTATTAGAATCATTGAGATATCATATTGCATGCTGTAGGAAGGGTCTAAGGATTGGAATGGGAAGGACTTGGATATCACATCTCATGCTATAGGTAGGCTCTCAGGTTTGGAAAGGGAAGGAGTTGGATATCACATTTAATGTTAGAGGAAGGATCTCAGGTTTGGTATTAGAGCCATTGGATATCACATCTCATGCTATAGGAAGGGTCTCAGGATTGGAATGGGAAGGAGTTGGATATCACATCTCATGCTATAGGAAGGGTTTTAGGTTTGGTATAAGCATTGAGATATCACATCTCATGCTATAGGAAGGGTCTCAGGATTGGAATGGGAAGGATCTGTATATGACATCTCATGCCATAGGAAGGGTCTCAGGTTTGGTATAAGCATTGAGATATCACATCTCTGCTTTCGGAAGCGTCTCAGGATTGTAATGGGAAGGAGTTGGATATCCCATCTCATGTTATAGGAAGAGTCTCAGGTTTGGTATTAGAAGCATTGAGGTATCACATCTCATGCTATAGGGATGGTCTCAGGTTTGGTATTAGAAGCATTGAGATATCACATCTCATGCTATAGGAAGGGTCTCAGGATTGGAATGTGAAGGATTTGGATATCACATCTCATGCTAAAGGAAGGGTCTCAGGTTTGGTAGAAGCATTGAGATATCACGTCTCTGCTATCGGAAGGGTCTCAGGATTGGATTGGGAAGGAGTTGGATATCCCTTCTCATGCTATAGGAAGGGTCTCAGGATTTGAATGGCAAGGAGTTGGATATCACATCTCATGCCATAGGAAGGGTCTCAGGTTTGGTATAAGCATTGAGATATGACATCTCTGCTTTCGGAAGGGTCTCAGGATTGGATTGGGAAGGAGTTGGCTATCCCTTCTCATGCTATAGGAAGTGTCTCAGGTTGGAATGGGAAGGAGTTGGATATCACATCTCATGTTATAGGAAGGGTCTCAGGATTGGAATGGGAAGGATTTGGATATCACATCTCTTGCTATAGGAATTGTCTCAGGATTGGAATGGGTAGGAGTTGGATATTACGTTCTTGCTATAGGAAGGGTCTCATGTTTGGAATGGGAAGGAGTTGGATATCACATATGCTATAGTTAGTGTCTCAGGTTTGGAACGGGAAGGAGTTGGATATCACATCTCATGTTATAGGAAAGGTCTCAGGTTTGGTATAAGCATTGAGATATCACATCTCTGCTATCGGAAGTGGCTCAGGATTGGAATGGGAAGGAGTTCGATATCCCATCTCATGTTATAGGACGGGTCTCAGGTTTGTTATTAGAATCATTGAGATATCATATTGCATGCTGTAGGAAGGGTCTAAGGGTTGGAATGGGAAAGACTTGGATATCACATCTCATGCTATAGATAGGCTCTTAGGTTTGGAAAGGGAAGGAGTTGGATATCACATTTCATGTTAGAGGAAGGATCTCAGGTTTGGTATTAGAAGCATTGAGATATCACATCTCATGCTATAGGAAGGGTCTCAGGATTGGAATGGGAAGTAGTTGGATATCACATCTCATGCTATAGGAAGGGTCTCAGGTTTGGTATAAGCATTGAGATATCACATCTCATGCTATAGGACGGGTCTCAGGATTGGAATGGAAGGAGTTGGATATCACATCTCATGTTATAGGAAGGATCTCAGGTTTGGAATTAGAAGCATTGAAACATCACATCTCATGCTATAGGAAGGGTCTCAGGGTTGGAATGGGAAGGAGTTGGATATCACATCTCATCCAATAGGAAGGGTCTCAGGTTTGGAATGGGAAGGAATTGGATATCACATCTCATGTTATAGGAAGGATCTCAGGTTTGGTATTAGAAGCATTGAGATATCACATCTCATGCTATAGGAAGGGTCTCAGGATTGGAATGTGAAGGATTTGGATATCACATCTCATGCTAAAGGAAGGGTCTCAGGTTTGGTAGAAGCATTGAGATATCACGTCTCTGCTATCGGAAGGGTCTCAGGATTGGATTGGGAAGGAGTTGGATATCCCTTCTCATGCTATAGGAAGGGTCTCAGGATTTGAATGGCAAGGAGTTGGATATCACATCTCATGCCATAGGAAGGGTCTCAGGTTTGGTATAAGCATTGAGATATCACATCTCTGCTATCGGAAGGGTCTCAGGATTGGATTGGGAAGGAGTTGGATATCCCTTCTCATGCTATAGGAAGTGTCTCAGGTTGGAATGGGAAGGAGTTGGATATCACATCTCATGTTATAGGAAGGGTCTCAGGATTGGAATGGGAAGGATTCGGATATCACATCTCTTGCTATAGGAAGGGTCTCAGGATTGGAATGGGTAGGAGTTGGATATTACGTTCTTGCTATAGGAAGGGTCTCATGTTTGGAATGGGAAGGAGTTGGATATCACATATGCTATAGTTAGTGTCTCAGGTTTGGAACGGGAAGGAGTTGGATATCACATCTCATACTATAGGAAGGGTCTCAGATTTGGTATAAGCATTGAGATATCACATCTCATGCTAAAGGAAGGGTCTCAGGTTTGGAAGGGGAAGGATTTGGAAATCACATCTCATGTTATAGGAAGGGTCTCAGGTTTGGTATTAGAAGCATTGAGATATCACATCTCATGCTATAGGAAGGGTCTCAGGATTGGAATGGGGAGGACTTGGATGTCACATCTCATGCTATAGGGAGGGTCTCAAGTTTGATATTAGAAGCATTGAGATAACAAATCTCATGATATCGGAAGGGTCTCAGGATTGGAATGGGAAGGAGTTGGATATCATATCTCATGATAATGGAAGGGTCTAAGGTTTGGAAGGGGAAAGATTTGGATATCACATCTCATGTTATAGGACGGGTCTCAGGTTTGGTATTAGAAGCATTAAGATATCAAGTCTCATGGCATAGGTAGGGTCTCAGAATTGGAATGGGAAGGAGTTGGATATCACATCTCAAGCTATAGGAAGAGTCTCAGGATTGGAATGGGAATGAGTTTGATATCACATCTCATGCCATAGTATGGGTCTCAGGTTTGGTAGAAGCATTGGGATATCACATCACATGCTATTGGAAGGGTATCAGTATTGGATTTGGAAGGAGTTGAATATCCCATCTCATGCTATAGTATGGGTCTCAGGTTTGGTAGAAGCATTGGGATATCACATCTCATGCTATTGGAAGGGTATCAGTATTGGATTTGGAAGGAGTTGGATATCCCATCTCATGCTATAGGAAGGGTCTCAGATTTGGTATAAGCATTGAGATATCACATCTCATGCTATAGGAAGGGTCTCAGGATTGGATTGGGAAGGAGTTGTATATGACATCTCAGGCCATAGGAAGGGTCTCAGGATTGGTATAAGCATTGAGATATCACATCTCTGCTATCGGAAGGGTCTCAGGATTGGAATGGGAAGGAGTTGGATATCCCATCTCATGTTATAGGAAGAGTCTCAGGTTTGGTATTAGAAGCATTGAGATATCACATCTCATGCTATAGGAAGGGTCTCAGGATTGGAATGGGGAGGACTTGGATGTCACATCTCATGCTATAGGTAGGCTCTCAGGTTTGGAAAGGGAAGGAGTTGGATATCACATTTAATGTTAGAGGAAGGATCTCAGGTTTGGTATTAGAGCCATTGGATATCACATCTCATGCTATAGGAAGGGTCTCAGGATTGGAATGGGAAGGAGTTGGATATCACATCTCATGCTATAGGAAGGGTTTTAGGTTTGGTATAAGCATTGAGATATCACATCTCATGCTATAGGAAGGGTCTCAGGATTGGAATGGGAAGGATCTGTATATGACATCTCATGCCATAGGAAGGGTCTCAGGTTTGGTATAAGCATTGAGATATCACATCTCTGCTTTCGGAAGCGTCTCAGGATTGTAATGGGAAGGAGTTGGATATCCCATCTCATGTTATAGGAAGAGTCTCAGGTTTGGTATTAGAAGCATTGAGGTATCACATCTCATGCTATAGGGATGGTCTCAGGTTTGGTATTAGAAGCATTGAGATATCACATCTCATGCTATAGGAAGGGTCTCAGGATTGGAATGTGAAGGATTTGGATATCACATCTCATGCTAAAGGAAGGGTCTCAGGTTTGGTAGAAGCATTGAGATATCACGTCTCTGCTATCGGAAGGGTCTCAGGATTGGATTGGGAAGGAGTTGGATATCCCTTCTCATGCTATAGGAAGGGTCTCAGGATTTGAATGGCAAGGAGTTGGATATCACATCTCATGCCATAGGAAGGGTCTCAGGTTTGGTATAAGCATTGAGATATGACATCTCTGCTTTCGGAAGGGTCTCAGGATTGGATTGGGAAGGAGTTGGCTATCCCTTCTCATGCTATAGGAAGTGTCTCAGGTTGGAATGGGAAGGAGTTGGATATCACATCTCATGTTATAGGAAGGGTCTCAGGATTGGAATGGGAAGGATTTGGATATCACATCTCTTGCTATAGGAATTGTCTCAGGATTGGAATGGGTAGGAGTTGGATATTACGTTCTTGCTATAGGAAGGGTCTCATGTTTGGAATGGGAAGGAGTTGGATATCACATATGCTATAGTTAGTGTCTCAGGTTTGGAACGGGAAGGAGTTGGATATCACATCTCATGTTATAGGAAAGGTCTCAGGTTTGGTATAAGCATTGAGATATCACATCTCTGCTATCGGAAGTGGCTCAGGATTGGAATGGGAAGGAGTTCGATATCCCATCTCATGTTATAGGACGGGTCTCAGGTTTGTTATTAGAATCATTGAGATATCATATTGCATGCTGTAGGAAGGGTCTAAGGGTTGGAATGGGAAAGACTTGGATATCACATCTCATGCTATAGATAGGCTCTTAGGTTTGGAAAGGGAAGGAGTTGGATATCACATTTCATGTTAGAGGAAGGATCTCAGGTTTGGTATTAGAAGCATTGAGATATCACATCTCATGCTATAGGAAGGGTCTCAGGATTGGAATGGGAAGTAGTTGGATATCACATCTCATGCTATAGGAAGGGTCTCAGGTTTGGTATAAGCATTGAGATATCACATCTCATGCTATAGGACGGGTCTCAGGATTGGAATGGAAGGAGTTGGATATCACATCTCATGTTATAGGAAGGATCTCAGGTTTGGAATTAGAAGCATTGAAACATCACATCTCATGCTATAGGAAGGGTCTCAGGGTTGGAATGGGAAGGAGTTGGATATCACATCTCATCCAATAGGAAGGGTCTCAGGTTTGGAATGGGAAGGAATTGGATATCACATCTCATGTTATAGGAAGGATCTCAGGTTTGGTATTAGAAGCATTGAGATATCACATCTCATGCTATAGGAAGGGTCTCAGGATTGGAATGTGAAGGATTTGGATATCACATCTCATGCTAAAGGAAGGGTCTCAGGTTTGGTAGAAGCATTGAGATATCACGTCTCTGCTATCGGAAGGGTCTCAGGATTGGATTGGGAAGGAGTTGGATATCCCTTCTCATGCTATAGGAAGGGTCTCAGGATTTGAATGGCAAGGAGTTGGATATCACATCTCATGCCATAGGAAGGGTCTCAGGTTTGGTATAAGCATTGAGATATCACATCTCTGCTATCGGAAGGGTCTCAGGATTGGATTGGGAAGGAGTTGGATATCCCTTCTCATGCTATAGGAAGTGTCTCAGGTTGGAATGGGAAGGAGTTGGATATCACATCTCATGTTATAGGAAGGGTCTCAGGATTGGAATGGGAAGGATTCGGATATCACATCTCTTGCTATAGGAAGGGTCTCAGGATTGGAATGGGTAGGAGTTGGATATTACGTTCTTGCTATAGGAAGGGTCTCATGTTTGGAATGGGAAGGAGTTGGATATCACATATGCTATAGTTAGTGTCTCAGGTTTGGAACGGGAAGGAGTTGGATATCACATCTCATACTATAGGAAGGGTCTCAGATTTGGTATAAGCATTGAGATATCACATCTCATGCTAAAGGAAGGGTCTCAGGTTTGGAAGGGGAAGGATTTGGAAATCACATCTCATGTTATAGGAAGGGTCTCAGGTTTGGTATTAGAAGCATTGAGATATCACATCTCATGCTATAGGAAGGGTCTCAGGATTGGAATGGGGAGGACTTGGATGTCACATCTCATGCTATAGGGAGGGTCTCAAGTTTGATATTAGAAGCATTGAGATAACAAATCTCATGATATCGGAAGGGTCTCAGGATTGGAATGGGAAGGAGTTGGATATCATATCTCATGATAATGGAAGGGTCTAAGGTTTGGAAGGGGAAAGATTTGGATATCACATCTCATGTTATAGGACGGGTCTCAGGTTTGGTATTAGAAGCATTAAGATATCAAGTCTCATGGCATAGGTAGGGTCTCAGAATTGGAATGGGAAGGAGTTGGATATCACATCTCAAGCTATAGGAAGAGTCTCAGGATTGGAATGGGAATGAGTTTGATATCACATCTCATGCCATAGTATGGGTCTCAGGTTTGGTAGAAGCATTGGGATATCACATCACATGCTATTGGAAGGGTATCAGTATTGGATTTGGAAGGAGTTGAATATCCCATCTCATGCTATAGTATGGGTCTCAGGTTTGGTAGAAGCATTGGGATATCACATCTCATGCTATTGGAAGGGTATCAGTATTGGATTTGGAAGGAGTTGGATATCCCATCTCATGCTATAGGAAGGGTCTCAGATTTGGTATAAGCATTGAGATATCACATCTCATGCTATAGGAAGGGTCTCAGGATTGGATTGGGAAGGAGTTGTATATGACATCTCAGGCCATAGGAAGGGTCTCAGGATTGGTATAAGCATTGAGATATCACATCTCTGCTATCGGAAGGGTCTCAGGATTGGAATGGGAAGGAGTTGGATATCCCATCTCATGTTATAGGAAGAGTCTCAGGTTTGGTATTAGAAGCATTGAGATATCACATCTCATGCTATAGGAAGGGTCTCAGGATTGGAATGGGGAGGACTTGGATGTCACATCTCATGCTATAGGGAGGGTCTCAAGTTTGATATTAGAAGCATTGAGATAACAAATCTCATGATATCGGAAGGGTCTCAGGATTGGAATGGGAAGGAGTTGGATATCACATCTCATGATAAAGGAAGGGTCTAAGGTTTGGAAGGGGAAAGATTTGGATATCACATCTCATGTTATAGGACGGGTCTCAGGTTTGGTATTAGAAGCATTGAGATATCAAGTCTCATGGCATAGGAAGGGTCTCAGAATTGGAATGGGAAGGAGTTGGATATCACATCTCAAGCTATAGGAAGAGTCTCAGGATTGGAATGGGAAGGAGTTTGATATCACATCTCATGCCATAGTATGGGACTCAGGTTTGGTAGAAGCATTGGGATATCACATCTCATGCTATTGGAAGGGTATCAGTATTGGATTTGGAAGGAGTTGGATATCCCATCTCATGCTATAGGAAGGGTCTCAGGTTGGAATGGGAAGGAGTTGGATATCACATTTCATGTTATAGGAAGGGTCTCAGGATTGGAATGGGAAGGACTTGGATATCATATCTCATGCTATAGGAAGGCTCTCAGGTTTGGAAGGGGAAGGAGTTGGATATCACATCTCAAGCTTTAGGAAGGGTCTCAGGTTTGGTATAAGCATTGAGATAGCACATCTCATGCTATAGGAAGGGTTTCAGGATTGGAATGGGAAGGAGTTGGATATCACATTTCATGTTAGAGGAAGGATATCAGGTTTGGTATTAGAGGCCTTGAGATATCACATCTCATGCTATAGGAAGGGTCTCAGGATTGGAATGGGAAGGAGTTGGATATCACATCTCATGTTATAGGAAGGATCTCAGGTTTGGTATTAGAAGCATTGAGATATCCCTTCTCATGCTATAGGAAGGGTCTCAGGATTGGAATGTGAAGGATTTGGATATCAGATCTCATGCTAAAGGAAGGGTCTCAGGTTTGGTAGAAGCATTGAGATATCACGTCTCTGCTATCGGAAGGGTCTCAGGATTGGATTGGGAAGTAGTTGGATATCCCTTCTCATGCTATAGGAAGGGTCTCAGGTTTGGTATAAGCATTGAGATATCACATCTCTGCTATCGGAAGGGTCTCAGGATTGGATTGGGAAGGAGTTGGATATCCCTTCTCATGCTATAGGAAGTGTCTCAGGTTGGAATGGGAAGGAGTTGGATATCACATCTCATGTTATAGGAAGGGTCTCAGGATTGGAATGGAAAGGATTTGGATATCACATCTCTTGCTATAGGAAGGGTCTCAGGATTGGAATGGGTAGGAGTTGGATATTACTTTCTTGCTATAGGAAGGGTCTCATGTTTGGAATGGGAAGGAGTTGGATATCACATATGCTATAGTTAGTGTCTCAGGTTTGGAACAGGAAGGAGTTGGATATCACATCTCATGTTATAGGAAGGGTCTCAGGTTTGGTATAAGCATTGAGATATCACATCTCTGCTATCGGAAGTGGCTCAGGATTGGAATGGGAAGGAGTTGGATATCCCATCTCATGTTATAGGACGAGTCTCTGGTTTGGTATTAGAATCATTGAGATATCACATCGCATGCTGTAGGAAGGGTCTAAGGATTGGAATGGGATGGACTTGGATATCACATCTCATGCTATAGGTAGGCTCTCAGGTTTGGTATAAGCATTGAGATATCACATCTCATGCTATAGGAAGGGTCTCAGGATTGGAATGGGAAGGAATTGGATATCACATCTCATGCTATAGGAAGGGTCTCAGATTTGGTATAGGCATTGAGATATCACATCTCATGCTATAGGAAGGGTCACAGGATTGGAATGGGAAGGAGTTGTATATGACATCCCAGGCCATATGAAGGGTCTCAGGTTTGGTATAAGCATTGAGATATCACATCTCTGCTATCGGAAGGGTCTCAGGATTGGAATGGGAAGGAGTTGGATATCCCATCTCATGTTATAGGAAGGGTCTCAGGTTTGGTATTAGAAGCATAGAGATATCACATCTCATGCTATAGGAAGGGTCTCAGGATTGGAATGGGAAGAACTTGGATGTCACATCTCATGCTATAGGGAGGGTCTCAAGTTTGATATTAGAAGCATTGAGATAGCAAATCTCATGATATCGGAACGGTCTCAGGATTGGAATGGGAAGGAGTTGGATATCACATCTCATGATAAAGGAAGGGTCTGAGGTTTGGAAGGGGAAGGATTTGGATATCACATCTCATGTTATAGGACGGGTCTCAGGTTTGGTATTAGAAGCATTGAGATATCAAGTCTCATGGTATAAGAAGGGTCTCAGAATTGGAATGGGAAGGAGTTGGATATCACACCTCAAGCTATAGGAAGGGCCTCAGGATTGGAATGGGAAGGAGTTTGATATCACATCTCATGCCATAGTATGGGTCTCAGGTTTGGTAGAAGCATTGGGATATCACATCTCATGCTATCGGAAGGGTATCATTATTGGATTTGGAAGGAGTTGGATATCCCATCTCATGCTATAGGAAGGGTCTCAGGTTGGAATGGGAAGGAGTTGGATATCACATTTCATGTTATAGAAAGGGTCTCAGGATTGGAATGGGAAGGACTTGGATATCATATCTCATGCTATAGGAAGGCTCTCAGGTTTGGAAGGGGAAGGAGTTGGATATCACATTTCATGTTAGAGGAAGGATCTCAGGTTTGGTATTAGAGGCCTTGAGATATCACATCTCATGCTATAGGAAGGGTCTCTGGATTGGAATGGGAAGGAGTTGGATATCACATCTCAAGCTATAGGAAGGGTCTCAGGTTTGGTATAAGCATTGAGATATCACATCTCATGCTATAGGAAGGGTCTCAGGATTGGAATGGGAAGGAGTTGGATATCACATCTCATATTATAGGAAATATCTCAGGTTTGGTATTAGAAGCATTGAGACATCACATCTCATGTTATAGGAAGGGTCTCAGGATTGGAATGGGAAGAAGTTGGATATCACATCTCATGCCATAGGAAGGGTCTCAGGTTTGGTATAAGCATTGAGATATCACATCTCATGCTATAGGAAGGGTCTCAGGATTGGAATGGGAAGGAGTTGTATATGACATCTCATGCCATAGGAAGGGTCTCAGGTTTGGTATAAGCATTGAGATATCACATCACATGCTATAGAAAGGGTCTCAGGATTGGAATGGGAAGGACTTGGATATCACATCTCATGCTATAGGCAGGGTCTCAGGTTTGGAAAGGGAAGGAGATGGATATCACATTTCATGTTAGAGATAGGATCTCAGGTTTGGTATTAGAGGCATTGAGATATCACATCTCATGCTATCAGAAGGGTCTCAGGATTGGAATGGGAAGGAGTTGTATATCACATCTCATGCTAAAGGGAGGGTCTCAGGTTTGGAAGGGGAAGGATTTGGAAATCACATCTCATGTTATAGGAAGGGTCTCAGGTTTGGTATTAGAAGCATTGAGATATCACATCTCATGCTATAGGAAGGGTCTCAGGATTGGAATCGGGAGGACTTGGATGTCACATCTCATGCTATAGGGAGGGTCTCAAGTTTGATATTAGAAGCATTGAGATAACAAATCTCATGATATCGGAAGGGTCTCAGGATTGGAATGGGAAGGAGTTGGATATCATATCTCATGATAATGGAAGGGTCTAAGGTTTGGAAGGGGAAAGATTTGGATATCACATCTCATGTTATAGGACGGGTCTCAGGTTTGGTATTAGAAGCATTGAGATATCAAGTCTCATGGCATAGGTAGGGTCTCAGAATTGGAATGGGAAGGAGTTGGATATCACATCTCAAGCTATAGGAAGAGTCTCAGGATTGGAATGGGAATGAGTTTGATATCACATCTCATGCCATAGTATGGGTCTCAGGTTTGGTAGAAGCATTGGGATATCACATCACATGCTATTGGAAGGGTATCAGTATTGGATTTGGAAGGAGTTGAATATCCCATCTCATGCTATAGTATGGGTCTCAGGTTTGGTAGAAGCATTGGGATATCACATCTCATGCTATTGGAAGGGTATCAGTATTGGATTTGGAAGGAGTTGGATATCCCATCTCATGCTATAGGAAGGGTCTCAGATTTGGTATAAGCATTGAGATATCACATCTCATGCTATAGGAAGGGTCTCAGGATTGGATTGGGAAGGAGTTGTATATGACATCTCAGGCCATAGGCAGGGTCTCAGGATTGGTATAAGCATTGAGATATCACATCTCTGCTATCGGAAGGGTCTCGGGATTGGAATGGGAAGGAGTTGGATATCCCATCTCATGTTATAGGAAGAGTCTCAGGTTTGGTATTAGAAGCATTGAGATATCACATCTCATGCTATAGGAAGGGTCTCAGGATTGGAATGGGGAGGACTTGGATGTCACATCTCATGCTATAGGGAGGGTCTCAAGTTTGATATTAGAAGCATTGAGATAACAAATCTCATGATATCGGAAGGGTCTCAGGATTGGAATGGGAAGGAGTTGGATATCACATCTCATGATAAAGGAAGGGTCTAAGGTTTGGAAGGGGAAAGATTTGGATATCACATCTCATGTTATAGGACGGGTCTCAGGTTTGGTATTAGAAGCATTGAGATATCAAGTCTCATGGCATAGGAAGGGTCTCAGAATTGGAATGGGAAGGAGTTGGATATCACATCTCAAGCTATAGGAAGAGTCTCAGGATTGGAATGGGAAGGAGTTTGATATCACATCTCATGCCATAGTATGGGTCTCAGGTTTGGTAGAAGCATTGGGATATCACATCTCATGCTATTGGAAGGGTATCAGTATTGGATTTGAAAGGAGTTGGATATCCCATCTCATGCTATAGGAAGGGTCTCAGGTTGGAATGGGAAGGAGTTGGATATCACATTTCATGTTATAGGAAGGGTCTCAGGATTGGAATGGGAAGGACTTGGATATCATATCTCATGCTATAGGAAGGCTCTCAGGTTTGGAAGGGGAAGGAGTTGGATATCACATCTCAAGCTTTAGGAAGGGTCTCAGGTTTGGTATAAGCATTGAGATAGCACATCTCATGCTATAGGAAGGGTTTCAGGATTGGAATGGGAAGGAGTTGGATATCACATCTCAAGCTTTAGGAAGGGTCTCAGGTTTGGTATAAGCATTGAGATAGCACATCTCATGCTATAGGAAGGGTTTCAGGATTGGAATGGGAAGGAGTTGGATATCACATCTCATGTTATAGGAAAGATCTCCGGTTTGGTATTAGAAGCATTGAGACATCACATCTCATGTTATAGGAAGGGTCTCAGGATTGGAATGGGAAGAAGTTGGATATCACATCTCATGCTATAGGAAGGGTCTCAGGTTTGGAAGGGGAAGGAGTTGGATATCCAATCTCATGTTATAGGACTGGTCTCAGGTTTGGTATTAGAAGCATTGAGATATCACATTGCATGCTGTAGGAAGGTTCTCAGGTTTGGTATTAGAAGCATTGAGACATCACATCTCATGCTATAGGAAGGGTCTCAGGATTGGAATGGAAAGGAGTTGGATATCACATCTCATGTTATAGGAAGGATCTCAGGTTTGGTATTAGAAGCATTGAGACATCACATCTCATGCTATAGGAAGGGTCTCAGGATTGGAATGGGAAGGAGTTGGATATCACATCTGATGCTATAGGAAGGGTCTCAGATTTGGTATAAGCATTGAGATATCACATCTCATGCTATAGGAAGGGTCTCAGGATTGGATTGGGAAGGAGTTGTATATGACATCTCAGGCCATAGGAAGGGTCTCAGGATTGGTATAAGCATTGAGATATCACATCTCTGCTATCGGAAGGGTCTCAGGATTGGAATGGGAAGGAGTTGGATATCCCAGCTCATGTTATAGGAAGGGTCTCAGGTTTGGTATTAGAAGCATTGAGATATCACATCTCATGCTATAGGAAGGGTCTCAGGATTGGAATGGGGGGGACTTGGATGTCACATCTCATGCTATAGGGAGTTTCTCAAGTTTGATATTAGAAGCATTGAGATAACAAATCTCATGATATCGGAAGGGTCTCAGGATTGGAATGGGAAGGAGTTGGATATCACATCTCATGATAAAGGAAGGGTCTAAGGTTTGGAAGGGGAAAGATTTGGATATCACATCTCATGTTATAGGACGGGTCTCAGGTTTGGTATTAGAAGCATTGAGATATCAAGTCTCATGGCATAGGAAGGGTCTCAGAATTGGAATGGGAAGGAGTTGGATATCACATCTCAAGCTATAGGAAGAGTCTCAAGATTGGAATGGGAAGGAGTTTGATATCACATCTCATGCCATAGTATGGTTCTCAGGTTTGGTAGAAGCATTGGGATATCACATCTCATGCTATTGGAAGGGTATCAGTATTGGATTTGGAAGGAGTTGGATATCCCATCTCATGCTATAGGAAGGGTCTCAGGTTGGAATGGGAAGGAGTTGGATATCACATTTCATGTTATAGGAAGGGTCTCAGGATTGGAATGGGAAGGACTTGGATATCATATCTCATGATATAGGAAGGCTCTCAGGTTTGGAAGGGGAAGGAGTTGGATATCACATTTCATGTTAGAGGAAGGATCTCAGGTTTGGTATTAGAGGCCTTGAGATATCACATATCATGCTATAGGAAGGGTCTCAGGATTGGAATGGGAAGGAGTTGGATATCACATCTCAAGCTTTAGGAAGGGTCTCAGGTTTGGTATAAGCATTGAGATAGCACATCTCATGCTATAGGAAGGGTCTCAGGATTGGAATGGGAAGGAGTTGGATATTACATCTCATGTTATAGGAAAGATCTCAGGTTTGGTATTAGAAGCATTGAGACATCACATCTCATGTTATAGGAACGGTCTCAGGATTGGAATGGGAAGAAGTTGGATATCACATCTCATGCTATAGGAAGGGTCTCAGGTTTGGAAGGGGAAGGAGTTGGATATCCAATCTCATGTTATAGGACTGGTCTCAGGTTTGGTATTGGAAGCATTGAGATATCACATCGCTTGCTGTAGGAAGGTTCTCAGGTTTGGTATTAGAAGCATTGAGACATCACATCTCATGCTATAGGAAGGGTCTCAGGATTGGAATGGGAAGGAGTTGGATATCACATCTCATGTTATAGGAAAGGTCTCAGGTTGGAATGGGAAGGAGTTGGATATCACATTTCATGTTATAGGAAGGGTCTCAGGATTGGAATGGGAAGGACTTGGATATCATATCTCATGATATAGGAAGGCTCTCAGGTTTGGAAGGGGAAGGAGTTGGATATCACATTTCATGTTAGAGGAAGGATCTCAGGTTTGGTATTAGAGGCCTTGAGATATCACATATTATGCTATAGGAAGGGTCTCAGGATTGGAATGGGAAGGAGTTGGATATCACATCTCAAGCTTTAGGAAGGGTCTCAGGTTTGGTATAAGCATTGAGATATCACATCTCATGCTATAGGAAGGGTCTCAGGATTGGAATGGGAAGGAGTTGGATATCACATCTCATATTATAGGAAATATCTCAGGTTTGGTATTAGAAGCATTGAGACATCACATCTCATGTTATAGGAAGGGTCTCAGGATTGGAATGGGAAGAAGTTGGATATCACATCTCATGCTATAGGAAGGGTCTCAGGTTTGGTATATGCATTGAGATATCACAACTCATGCTATAGGAAGGGTCTCAGGATTGGAATGGGAAGGAGTTGTATATGACATCTCATGCCATAGGAAGGGTCTCAGGTTTGGTATAAGCATTGAGATATCACATCACATGCTATAGAAAGGGTCTCAGGATTGGAATGGGAAGGACTTGGATATCACATCTCATGCTATAGGCAGGGTCTCAGGTTTGGAAAGGGAAGGAGATGGATATCACATTTCATGTTAGAGATAGGATCTCAGGTTTGGTATTAGAGGCATTGAGATATCACATCTCATGCTATCAGAAGGGTCTCAGGATTGGAATGGGAAGGAGTTGTATATCACATCTAATGCTAAAGGGAGGGTCTCAGGTTTGGAAGGGGAAGGATTTGGAAATCACATCTCATGTTATAGGAAGGGTCTCAGGTTTGGTATTAGAAGCATTGAGATATCACATCTCATGCTATAGGAAGGGTCTCAGGATTGGAATGGGGAGGACTTGGATGTCACATCTCATGCTATAGGGAGGGTCTCAAGTTTGATATTAGAAGCATTGAGATAACAAATCTCATGATATCGGAAGGGTCTCAGGATTGGAATGGGAAGGAGTTGGATATCATATCTCATGATAATGGAAGGGTCTAAGGTTTGGAAGGGGAAAGATTTGGATATCACATCTCATGTTATAGGACGGGTCTCAGGTTTGGTATTAGAAGCATTGAGATATCAAGTCTCATGGCATAGGTAGGGTCTCAGAATTGGAATGGCAAGGAGTTGGATATCACATCTCAAGCTATAGGAAGAGTCTCAGGATTGGAATGGGAATGAGTTTGATATCACATCTCATGCCATAGTATGGGTCTCAGGTTTGGTAGAAGCATTGGGATATCACATCACATGCTATTGGAAGGGTATCAGTATTGGATTTGGAAGGAGTTGAATATCCCATCTCATGCTATAGTATGGGTCTCAGGTTTGGTAGAAGCATTGGGATATCACATCTCATGCTATTGGAAGGGTATCAGTATTGGATTTGGAAGGAGTTGGATATCCCATCTCATGCTATAGGAAGGGTCTCAGATTTGGTATAAGCATTGAGATATCACATCTCATGCTATAGGAAGGGTCTCAGGATTGGATTGGGAAGGAGTTGTATATGACATCTCAGGCCATAGGAAGGGTCTCAGGATTGGTATAAGCATTGAGATATCACATCTCTGCTATCGGAAGGGTCTCAGGATTGGAATGGGAAGGAGTTGGATATCCCATCTCATGTTATAGGAAGAGTCTCAGGTTTGGTATTAGAAGCATTGAGATATCACATCTCATGCTATAGGAAGGGTCTCAGGATTGGAATGGGGAGGACTTGGATGTCACATCTCATGCTATAGGGAGGGTCTCAAGTTTGATATTAGAAGCATTGAGATAATAAATCTCATGATATCGGAAGGGTCTCAGGATTGGAATGGGAAGGAGTTGGATATCACATCTCATGATAAAGGAAGGGTCTAAGGTTTGGAAGGGGAAAGATTTGGATATCACATCTCATGTTATAGGACGGGTCTCAGGTTTGGTATTAGAAGCATTGAGATATCAAGTCTCATGGCATAGGAAGGGTCTCAGGATTGGAATGGGAAGGAGTTTGATATCACATCTCATGCCATAGTATGGGTCTCAGGTTTGGTAGAAGCATTGGGATATCACATCTCATGCTATTGGAAGGGTATCAGTATTGGATTTGGAAGGAGTTGGATATCCCATCTCATGCTATAGGAAGGGTCTCAGGTTGGAATGGGAAGGAGTTGGATATCACATTTCATGTTATAGGAAGGGTCTCAGGTTTGGAAGGGGAAGGAGTTGAATATCACATCTCAAGCTTTAGGAAGGGTCTCAGGTTTGGTATAAGCATTGAGATAGCACATGTCATGCTATAGGAAGGGTTTCAGGATTGGAATGGGAAGGAGTTGGATATCACATTTCATGTTAGAGGAAGGATCTCAGGTTTGGTATTAGAGGCCTTGAGATATCACATCTCATGCTATAGGAAGGGTCTCAGGATTGGAATGGGAAGGAGTTGGATATCACATCTCAAGCTTTAGGAAGGGTCTCAGGTTTGGTATAAGCATTGAGATAGCACATCTCATGCTATAGGAAGGGTTTCAGGATTGGAATGGGAAGGAGTTGGATATCACATCTCATGTTATAGGAAAGATCTCCGGTTTGGTATTAGAAGCATTGAGACATCACATCTCATGTTATAGGAAGGGTCTCAGGATTGGAATGGGAAGAAGTTGGATATCACATCTCATGCTATAGGAAGGGTCTCAGGTTTGGAAGGGGAAGGAGTTGGATATCCAATCTCATGTTATAGGACTGGTCTCAGGTTTGGTATTAGAAGCATTGAGATATCACATTGCATGCTGTAGGAAGGTTCTCAGGTTTGGAATGGGAAGGAGTTGTATATGACATCCCAGGCCATATGAAGGGTCTCAGGTTTGGTATAAGCATTGAGATATCACATCTCTGCTATCGGAAGGGTTTCAGGATTGGAATGGGAAGGAGTTGGATATCCCATCTCATGTTATAGGAAGGGTCTCAGGTTTGGTATTAGAAGCATAGAGATATCACATCTCATGCTATAGGAAGGGTCTCAGGATTGGAATGGGAAGAACTTGGATGTCACATCTCATGCTATAGGGAGGGTCTCAAGTTTGATATTAGAAGCATTGAGATAGCAAATCTCATGATATCGGAACGGTCTCAGGATTGGAATGGGAAGGAGTTGGATATCACATCTCATGATAAAGGAAGGGTCTGAGGTTTGGAAGGGGAAGGATTTGGATATCACATCTCATGTTATAGGACGGGTCTCAGGTTTGGTATTAGAAGCATTGAGATATCAAGTCTCATGGTATAAGAAGGGTCTCAGAATTGGAATGGGAAGGAGTTGGATATCACACCTCAAGCTATAGGAAGGGCCTCAGGATTGGAATGGGAAGGAGTTTGATATCACATCTCATGCCATAGTATGGGTCTCAGGTTTGGTAGAAGCATTGGGATATCACATCTCATGCTATCGGAAGGGTATCATTATTGGATTTGGAAGGAGTTGGATATCCCATCTCATGCTATAGGAAGGGTCTCAGGTTTGGTATTAGAAGCATTGAGATATCAAGTCTCATGGCATAGGAAGGGTCTCAGAATTGGAATGGGAAGGAGTTGGATATCACATCTCAAGCTATAGGAAGAGTCTCAGGATTGGAATGGGAAGGAGTTTGATATCACATCTCATGCCATAGTATGGGTCTCAGGTTTGGTAGAAGCATTGGGATATCACATCTCATGCTATTGGAAGGGTATCAGTATTGGATTTGGAAGGAGTTGGATATCCCATCTCATGCTATAGGAAGGGTCTCAGGTTGGAATGGGAAGGAGTTGGATATCACATTTCATGTTATAGGAAGGGTCTCAGGATTGGAATGGGAAGGACTTGGATATCATATCTCATGCTATAGGAAGGCTCTCAGGTTTGGAAGGGGAAGGAGTTGGATATCACATCTCAAGCTTTAGGAAGGGTCTCAGGTTTGGTATAAGCATTGAGATAGCACATCTCATGCTATAGGAAGGGTTTCAGGATTGGAATGGGAAGGAGTTGGATATCACATCTCAAGCTTTAGGAAGGGTCTCAGGTTTGGTATAAGCATTGAGATAGCACATCTCATGCTATAGGAAGGGTTTCAGGATTGGAATGGGAAGGAGTTGGATATCACATCTCATGTTATAGGAAAGATCTCCGGTTTGGTATTAGAAGCATTGAGACATCACATCTCATGTTATAGGAAGGGTCTCAGGATTGGAATGGGAAGAAGTTGGATATCACATCTCATGCTATAGGAAGGGTCTCAGGTTTGGAAGGGGAAGGAGTTGGATATCCAATCTCATGTTATAGGACTGGTCTCAGGTTTGGTATTAGAAGCATTGAGATATCACATTGCATGCTGTAGGAAGGTTCTCAGGTTTGGTATTAGAAGCATTGAGACATCACATCTCATGCTATAGGAAGGGTCTCAGGATTGGAATGGGAAGGAGTTGGATATCACATCTCATGTTATAGGAAGGATCTCAGGTTTGGTATTAGAAGCATTGAGACATCACATCTCATGCTATAGGAAGGGTCTCAGGATTGGAATGGGAAGGAGTTGGATATCACATCTGATGCTATAGGAAGGGTCTCAGATTTGGTATAAGCATTGAGATATCACATCTCATGCTATAGGAAGGGTCTCAGGATTGGATTGGGAAGGAGTTGTATATGACATCTCAGGCCATAGGAAGGGTCTCAGGATTGGTATAAGCATTGAGATATCACATCTCTGCTATCGGAAGGGTCTCAGGATTGGAATGGGAAGGAGTTGGATATCCCAGCTCATGTTATAGGAAGGGTCTCAGGTTTGGTATTAGAAGCATTGAGATATCACATCTCATGCTATAGGAAGGGTCTCAGGATTGGAATGGGGGGGGACTTGGATGTCACATCTCATGCTATAGGGAGTTTCTCAAGTTTGATATTAGAAGCATTGAGATAACAAATCTCATGATATCGGAAGGGTCTCAGGATTGGAATGGGAAGGAGTTGGATATCACATCTCATGATAAAGGAAGGGTCTAAGGTTTGGAAGGGGAAAGATTTGGATATCACATCTCATGTTATAGGACGGGTCTCAGGTTTGGTATTAGAAGCATTGAGATATCAAGTCTCATGGCATAGGAAGGGTCTCAGAATTGGAATGGGAAGGAGTTGGATATCACATCTCAAGCTATAGGAAGAGTCTCAAGATTGGAATGGGAAGGAGTTTGATATCACATCTCATGCCATAGTATGGTTCTCAGGTTTGGTAGAAGCATTGGGATATCACATCTCATGCTATTGGAAGGGTATCAGTATTGGATTTGGAAGGAGTTGGATATCCCATCTCATGCTATAGGAAGGGTCTCAGGTTGGAATGGGAAGGAGTTGGATATCACATTTCATGTTATAGGAAGGGTCTCAGGATTGGAATGGGACGGACTTGGATATCATATCTCATGATATAGGAAGGCTCTCAGGTTTGGAAGGGGATGGAGTTGGATATCACATTTCATGTTAGAGGAAGGATCTCAGGTTTGGTATTAGAGGCCTTGAGATATCACATATCATGCTATAGGAAGGGTCTCAGGATTGGAATGGGGAGGACTTGGATGTCACATCTCATGCTATAGGGAGGGTCTCAAGTTTGATATTAGAAGCATTGAGATAACAAATCTCATGATATCGGAAGGGTCTCAGGATTGGAATGGGAAGGAGTTGGATATCATATCTCATGATAATGGAAGGGTCTAAGGTTTGGAAGGGGAAAGATTTGGATATCACATCTCATGTTATAGGACGAGTCTCAGGTTTGGTATTAGAAGCATTGAGATATCAAGTCTCATGGCATAGGTAGGGTCTCAGAATTGGAATGGCAAGGAGTTGGATATCACATCTCAAGCTATAGGAAGAGTCTCAGGATTGGAATGGGAATGAGTTTGATATCACATCTCATGCCATAGTATGGGTCTCAGGTTTGGTAGAAGCATTGGGATATCACATCACATGCTATTGGAAGGGTATCAGTATTGGATTTGGAAGGAGTTGAATATCCCATCTCATGCTATAGTATGGGTCTCAGGTTTGGTAGAAGCATTGGGATATCACATCTCATGCTATTGGAAGGGTATCAGTATTGGAATGGGGAGGACTTGGATGTCACATCTCATGCTATAGGGAGGGTCTCAAGTTTGATATTAGAAGCATTGAGATAATAAATCTCATGATATCGGAAGGGTCTCAGGATTGGAATGGGAAGGAGTTGGATATCACATCTCATGATAAAGGAAGGGTCTAAGGTTTGGAAGGGGAAAGATTTGGATATCACATCTCATGTTATAGGACGGGTCTCAGGTTTGGTATTAGAAGCATTGAGATATCAAGTCTCATGGCATAGGAAGGGTCTCAGAATTGGAATGGGAAGGAGTTGGATATCACATCTCAAGCTATAGGAAGAGTCTCAGGATTGGAATGGGAAGGAGTTTGATATCACATCTCATGCCATAGTATGGGTCTCAGGTTTGGTAGAAGCATTGGGATATCACATCTCATGCTATAGGAAGGGTCTCAGGTTGGAATGGGAAGGAGTTGGATATCACATTTCATGTTATAGGAAGGGTCTCAGGTTTGGAAGGGGAAGGAGTTGAATATCACATCTCATGTTATAGGACGGGTCTCAGGTTTGGTATTAGAAGCATTGAGATATCAAGTCTCATGGCATAGGAAGGGTCTCAGAATTGGAATGGGAAGGAGTTGGATATCACATCTCAAGCTATAGGAAGAGTCTCAAGATTGGAATGGGAAGGAGTTTGATATCACATCTCATGCCATAGTATGGGTCTCAGGTTTGGTAGAAGCATTGGGATATCACATCTCATGCTATTGGAAGGGTATCAGTATTGGATTTGGAAGGAGTTGGATATCCCATCTCATGCTATAGGAAGGGTCTCAGGTTGGAATGGGAAGGAGTTGGATATCACATTTCATGTTATAGGAAGGGTCTCAGGATTGGAATGGGAAGGACTTGGATATCATATCTAATGATATAGGAAGGCTCTCAGGTTTGGAAGGGGAAGGAGTTGGATATCACATTTCATGTTAGAGGAAGGATCTCAGGTTTGGTATTAGAGGCCTTGAGATATCACATATCATGCTATAGGAAGGGTCTCAGGATTGGAATGGGAAGGAGTTGGATATCACATCTCAAGCTTTAGGAAGGGTCTCAGGTTTGGTATAAGCATTGAGATAGCACATCCCATGCTATAGGAAGGGTCTCAGGATTGGAATGGGAAGGAGTTGGATATTACATCTCATGTTATAGGAAAGATCTCAGGTTTGGTATTAGAAGCATTGAGACATCACATCTCATGTTATAGGAACGGTCTCAGGATTGGAATGGGAAGAAGTTGGATATCACATCTCATGCTATAGGAAGGGTCTCAGGTTTGGAAGGGGAAGGAGTTGGATATCCAATCTCATGTTATAGGACTGGTCTCAGGTTTGGTATTGGAAGCATTGAGATATCACATCGCATGCTGTAGGAAGGTTCTCAGGTTTGGTATTAGAAGCATTGAGACATCACATCTCATGCTATAGGAAGGGTCTCAGGATTGGAATGGGAAGGAGTTGGATATCACATCTCATGTTATAGGAAGGATCTCAGGTTTGGTATTAGAAGCAATGAGACATCACATCTCATGTTATAGGAAGGGTCTCAGGATTGGAATGGGAAGGAGTTGGATATCACATCTCATGCTATAGGAAGGGTCTCAGATTTGGTATAAGCATTGAGATATCACATCTCATGTTATAGGAAGGGTCTCAGGATTGGAATGGGAAGGACTTGGATATCATATCTCATGATATAGGAAGGCTCTCAGGTTTGGAAGGGGAAGGAGTTGGATATCACATTTCATGTTAGAGGAAGGATCTCAGGTTTGGTATTAGAGGCCTTGAGATATCACATATCATGCTATAGGAAGGGTCTCAGGATTGGAATGGGAAGGAGTTGGATATCACATCTCAAGCTTTAGGAAGGGTCTCAGGTTTGGTATAAGCATTGAGATATCACATCTCATGCTATAGGAAGGGTCTCAGGATTGGAATGGGAAGGAGTTGGATATCACATCTCATATTATAGGAAATATCTCAGGTTTGGCATTAGAAGCATTGAGACATCACATCTCATGTTATAGGAAGGGTCTCAGGATTGGAATGGGAAGAAGTTGGATATCACATCTCATGCTATAGGAAGGGTCTCAGGTTTGGTATATGCATTGAGATATCACATCTCATGCTATAGGAAGGGTCTCAGGATTGGAATGGGAAGGAGTTGTATATGACATCTCATGCCATAGGAAGGGTCTCAGGTTTGGTATAAGCATTGAGATATCACATCACATGCTATAGAAAGGGTCTCAGGATTGGAATGGGAAGGACTTGGATATCACATCTCATGCTATAGGCAGGGTCTCAGGTTTGGAAAGGGAAGGAGATGGATATCACATTTCATGTTAGAGATAGGATCTCAGGTTTGGTATTAGAGGCATTGAGATATCACATCTCATGCTATCAGAAGGGTCTCAGGATTGGAATGGGAAGGAGTTGTATATCACATCTAATGCTAAAGGGAGGGTCTCAGGTTTGGAAGGGGAAGGATTTGGAAATCACATCTCATGTTATAGGAAGGGTCTCAGGTTTGGTATTAGAAGCATTGAGATATCACATCTCATGCTATAGGAAGGGTCTCAGGATTGGAATGGGGAGGACTTGGATGTCACATCTCATGCTATAGGGAGGGTCTCAAGTTTGATATTAGAAGCATTGAGATAACAAATCTCATGATATCGGAAGGGTCTCAGGATTGGAATGGGAAGGAGTTGGATATCATATCTCATGATAATGGAAGGGTCTAAGGTTTGGAAGGGGAAAGATTTGGATATCACATCTCATGTTATAGGACGGGTCTCAGGTTTGGTATTAGAAGCATTGAGATATCAAGTCTCATGGCATAGGTAGGGTCTCAGAATTGGAATGGCAAGGAGTTTGATATCACATCTCATGCCATAGTATGGGTCTCAGGTTTGGTAGAAGCATTGGGATATCACATCACATGCTATTGGAAGGGTATCAGTATTGGATTTGGAAGGAGTTGAATATCCCATCTCATGCTATAGTATGGGTCTCAGGTTTGGTAGAAGCATTGGGATATCACATCTCATGCTATTGGAAGGGTATCAGTATTGGATTTGGAAGGAGTTGGATATCCCATCTCATGCTATAGGAAGGGTCTCAGATTTGGTATAAGCATTGAGATATCACATCTCATGCTATAGGAAGGGTCTCAGGATTGGATTGGGAAGGAGTTGTATATGACATCTCAGGCCATAGGAAGGGTCTCAGGATTGGTATAAGCATTGAGATATCACATCTCTGCTATCGGAAGGGTCTCAGGATTGGAATGGGGAGGACTTGGATATCACATCTCAAGCTATAGGAAGAGTCTCAGGATTGGAATGGGAAGGAGTTTGATATCACATCTCATGCCATAGTATGGGTCTCAGGTTTGGTAGAAGCATTGGGATATCACATCTCATGCTATTGGAAGGGTATCAGTATTGGATTTGGAAGGAGTTGGATATCCCATCTCATGCTATAGGAAGGGTCTCAGGTTGGAATGGGAAGGAGTTGGATATCACATTTCATGTTATAGGAAGGGTCTCAGGATTGGAATGGGAAGGACTTGGATATCATATCTCATGCTATAGGAAGGCTCTCAGGTTTGGAAGGGGAAGGAGTTGGATATCACATCTCATGTTATAGGAAGGATCTCAGGTTTGGTATTAGAAGCATTGAGACATCACATCTCATGCTATAGGAAGGGTCTCAGGGTTGGAATGGGAAGGAGTTGGATATCACATCTCATCCAATAGGAAGGGTCTCAGGTTTGGAATGGGAAGGAATTGGATATCACATCTCATGTTATAGGAAGGATCTCAGGTTTGGTATTAGAAGCATTGAGATATCACATCTCATGCTATAGGAAGGGTCTCAGGATTGGAATGTGAAGGATTTGGATATCACATCTCATGCTAAAGGAAGGGTCTCAGGTTTGGTAGAAGCATTGAGATATCACGTCGCTGCTATCGGAAGGGTCTCAGGATTGGATTGGGAAGGAGTTGGATATCCCTTCTCATGCTATAGGAAGGGTCTCAGGATTTGAATGGCAAGGAGTTGGATATCACATCTCATGCCATAGGAAGGGTCTCAGGTTTGGTATAAGCATTGAGATATCACATCTCTGCTATCGGAAGGGTCTCAGGATTGGATTGGGAAGGAGTTGGATATCCCTTCTCATGCTATAGGAAGTGTCTCAGGTTGGAATGGGAAGGAGTTGGATATCACATCTCATGTTATAGGAAGGGTCTCAGGATTGGAATGGGAAGGATTTGGATATCACATCTCTTGCTATAGGAAGGGTCTCAGGATTGGAATGGGTAGGATTTGGATATTACTTTCTTGCTATAGGAAGGGTCTCATGTTTGGAATGGGAAGGAGTTGGATATCACATATGCTATAGTTAGTGTCTCAGGTTTGGAACGGGAAGGAGTTGGATATCACATCTCATGTTATAGCAAGGGTCTCAGGTTTGGTATAAGCATTGAGATATCACATCTCTGCTATCGGAAGCGGCTCAGGATTGGAATGGGAAGGAGTTGGATATCCCATCTCATGTTATAGGAAGAGTCTCTGGTTTGGTATTAGAATCATTGAGATATCACATCGCATGCTGTAGGAAGGGTCTAAGGATTGGAATGGGATGGACTTGGATATCACATCTCATGTTATAGGTAGGCTCTCAGGTTTGGTATAAGCATTGAGATATCACATCTCATGCTATAGGAAGGGTCTCAGAATTGGAATGGGAAGGAGTTGGATATCACATCTCAAGCTATAGGAAGGGTCTCAGTATTGGAATGGGAAGGACTTGGATATCACATCTCATGCTATAGGAAGGCTCTCAGGTTTGGAAGGGGAAAGAGTTGGATATCTCATTTCATGTTAGAGGTAGGATCTCAGGTTTGGTATTAGAGGCATTGAGATATCACATCTCATGCTATCAGAAGGGTCTCAGGAATGGAATGGGAAGGATTTGGATATCACATCTCATGTTATAGGAAGGATCTCAGGTTTGGTATTAGAAGCATTGAGATATCACATCTCATGCTATCGGAAGGATCTCAGGTTTGGTATTAGAAGCATTGAGATATCACATCTCATGCTATCAGAAGAGTCTCAGGATTGGAATAGGAAGGAGTTGGATATCACATTTCATGCTAAAGGGAGGGTCTCAGGTTTGGAAGGGGAAGGATTTGGATATCACATCTCATGTTATCGGAAGGATCTCACGTTTGGTATTAGAAGTATTGAGATATCATATCTCATGCTATAGGAAGGGTCTCAGGATTGGAATGGGAAGGAGTTGGATATCACATCTCATGATATAGGGAGGGTCTCAGGATTGGAATGGGAAGGACTTAGATATCACATATCATGCTATAGGGAGGGTCTCAGTTTTGATATTAGAAGCATTGAGATATCACATCTCATGCTATCGGAAGTGTCTCAGGATTGGAATGGGAAGGAGCTGGATATCCCATCTCATGCTAAAGGAAGGGTCTCAGGTTTGGAACGAGAAGGATTTGGATATCACATCTCATGTTATAGGAAGGGTCTCAGGTTTGGTATAAGCATTGAGATATCACATCTCTGCTATCGGAAGTGTCTCAGGATTGGAATGGGAAGGAGTTGGATATCCCATCTCATGTTATAGGACGGGTCTCAGGTTTGTTATTAGAATCATTGAGATATCATATTGCATGCTGTAGGAAGGGTCTAAGGGTTGGAATGTGAAGGACTTGGATATCACATCTCATGCTATAGATAGGCTCTTAGGTTTGGAAAGGGAAGGAGTTGGATATCACATTTCATGTTAGAGGAAGGATCTCAAGTTTGGTATTAGAAGCATTGAGACATCACATCTCATGCTATAGGAAGGGTCTCAGGATTGGAATGGGAAGCAGTTGGATATCACATCTCATGCTATAGGAAGGGTCTCAGGTTTGGTATAAGCATTGAGATATCACATCTCATGCTATAGGACGGGTCTCAGGATTGGAATGGAAGGAGTTGGATATCACATCTCATGTTATAGGAAGGATCTCAGGTTTGGTATTAGAAGCATTGAGACATCACATCTCATACTATAGGAAGGGTCTCAGGGTTGGAATGGGAAGGAGTTGGATATCACATCTCATCCAATAGGAAGGGTCTCAGGTTTGGAATGGGAAGGAATTGGATATCACATCTCATGTTATAGGAAGGATCTCAGGTTTGGTATTAGAAGCATTGAGATATCACATCTCATGCTATAGGAAGGGTCTCAGGATTGGAATGTGAAGGATTTGGATATCACATCTCATGCTAAAGGAAGGGTCTCAGGTTTGGTAGAAGCATTGAGATATCACGTCGCTGCTATCGGAAGGGTCTCAGGATTGGATTGGGAAGGAGTTGGATATCCCTTCTCATGCTATAGGAAGGGTCTCAGGATTTGAATGGCAAGGAGTTGGATATCACATCTCATGCCATAGGAAGGGTCTCAGGTTTGGTATAAGCATTGAGATATCACATCTCTGCTATCGGAAGGGTCTCAGGATTGGATTGGGAAGGAGTTGGATATCCCTTCTCATGCTATAGGAAGTGTCTCAGGTTGGAATGGGAAGGAGTTGGATATCACATCTCATGTTATAGGAAGGGTCTCAGGATTGGAATGGGAAGGATTTGGATATCACATCTCTTGCTATAGGAAGGGTCTCAGGATTGGAATGGGTAGGAGTTGGATATTACTTTCTTGCTATAGGAAGGGTCTCATGTTTGGAATGGGAAGGAGTTGGATATCACATATGCTATAGTTAGTGTCTCAGGTTTGGAACGGGAAGGAGTTGGATATCACATCTCATGTTATAGGAAGGGTCTCAGGTTTGGTATAAGCATTGAGATATCACATCTCTGCTATCGGAAGCGGCTCAGGATTGGAATGGGAAGGAGTTGGATATCCCATCTCATGTTATAGGAAGAGTCTCTGGTTTGGTATTAGAATCATTGAGATATCACATCGCATGCTGTAGGAAGGGTCTAAGGATTGGAATGGGATGGACTTGGATATCACATCTCATGTTATAGGTAGGCTCTCAGGTTTGGTATAAGCATTGAGATATCACATCTCATGCTATAGGAAGGGTCTCAGGATTGGAATGGGAAGGAATTGGATATCACATCTCAGGCTATAGGAAGGGTCTCAGGATTGGAATGGGAAGGAGTTGGATATCACATCTCATGCTATAGGAAGGGTCTCAGGTTTGGTATAAGCATTGATATATCACATCTCATGCTATAGGAAGGGTCTCAGGATTGGAATGGAAGGAGTTGGATATCACATCTCATGTTATAGGAAGGATCTCAGGTTTGGTATTAGAAGTATTGAGACATCACATCTCATGCTATAGGAAGGGTCTCAGGATTGAAATGGGAAGGAGTTGGATATCAAATCTCATGCTATAGGAAGGGTCTCAGGATTGGAATGGGAAGGAGTTGAATATGACATCTCATGCCGTAGGAAGGGTCTCAGGTTTGGTATAAACATTGAGATATCACATCTCTGCTATCAAAAGGGTCTCAGGATTCGAATTGGAAGGAGTTGGATATCCCATCTCATGTTATAGGAAGAGTCTCAGGTTTGGTATTAGAAGCATTGAGATATCACATCTCATGCTATAGGAAGTGTCTCAGGATTGGAATGGGAAGGACTTGGATATCACATCTCATGCTATAGGTAGGGTCTCAAGTTTGACATTAGAAGCATTGAGATATCACATCTCATGCTATAGGAAGGGTCTGAGGATTGGAATGGGAAGGAGTTGGATATCACATCTGCTATGGGAAGGGTCTCAGGTTTGGTATAAGCAGTGAGATATCACATCTCATGCTATAGGAAGTGTCTCAGGATTGGAATGGGAAGGAGTTGGATATCACATCTCATGTTATAGGAAGGATCTCAGGTGTGGTATAAGCATTGAGATATCACATCTCTGCTATCGGAAGGGTCTGAAGATTGGAATGGGAAGGAGTTGGATATTCCCATCTCATGTTATAGGAAGGGTCTCAGGTTTGGTATTAGAAGCATTGAGATATCACATCTCATGCTATAGGAAGGGTCTCAGGATTGGAATGGGAAGGACTTGGATATCACATCTCATGCTATAGGGAGGGTCTCAAGTTTGATATTAGAAGCTTTGAGATATCACATCTCATGATATCGGAAGGGTCTCAGGATTGGAATGGGAAGGAGTTGGATATCACATCTCATGATAAAGGAAGGGTCTAAGGTTTGGAAGGGGAAGGATTTGGATATCACATCTCATGTTATATTACGGGTCTCAGGTTTGGTATTAGAAGCATTGAGATATCAAGTCTCATAGTATAGGAAGGGTCTCAGAATTGGAATGGGAAGGAGTTGGATATCCCATCTCATGTTATAGGAAGAGTCTCTGGTTTGGTATTAGAATCATTGAGATATCACATCGCATGCTGTAGGAAGGGTCTAAGGATTGGAATGGGATGGACTTGGATATCACATCTCATGCTATAGGTAGGCTCTCAGGTTTGGTATAAGCATTGAGATATCACATCTCATGCTATAGGAAGGGTCTCAGAATTGGAATGGGAAGGAGTTGGATATCACATCTCAAGCTATAGGAAGGGTCTCAGTATTGGAATGGGAAGGACTTGGATATCACATCTCATGCTATAGGAAGGCTCTCAGGTTTGGAAGGGGAAAGAGTTGGATATCTCATTTCATGTTAGAGGTAGGATCTCAGGTTTGGTATTAGAGGCATTGAGATATCACATCTCATGCTATCAGAAGGGTCTCAGGAATGGAATGGGAAGGAGTTAGATATCACATCTCATGCTAAAGGGAGGGTCTCAGGTTTGGAAGGGGAAGGATTTGGATATCACATCTCATGTTATAGGAAGGATCTCAGGTTTGGTATTAGAAGCATTGAGATATCACATCTCATGCTATCGGAAGGATCTCAGGTTTGGTATTAGAAGCATTGAGATATCACATCTCATGCTATCAGAAGAGTCTCAGGATTGGAATAGGAAGGAGTTGGATATCACATTTCATGCTAAAGGGAGGGTCTCAGGTTTGGAAGGGGAAGGATTTGGATATCACATCTCATGTTATCGGAAGGATCTCACGTTTGGTATTAGAAGTATTGAGATATCATATCTCATGCTATAGGAAGGGTCTCAGGATTGGAATGGGAAGGAGTTGGATATCACATCTCATGCTATAGGGAGGGTCTCAGGATTGGAATGGGAAGGACTTAGATATCACATATCATGCTATAGGGAGGGTCTCAGTTTTGATATTAGAAGCATTGAGATATCACATCTCATGCTATCGGAAGTGTCTCAGGATTGGAATGGGAAGGAGCTGGATATCACATCTCATGCTAAAGGAAGGGTCTCAGGTTTGGAACGGGAAGGATTTGGATATCACATCTCATGTTATAGGAAGGGTCTCAGGTTTGGTATAAGCATTGAGATATCACATCTCTGCTATCGGAAGTGTCTCAGGATTGGAATGGGAAAGAGTTGGATATCCCATCTCATGTTATAGGACGGGTCTCAGGTTTGTTATTAGAATCATTGAGATATCATATTGCATGCTGTAGGAAGGGTCTAAGGGTTGGAATGTGAAGGACTTGGATATCACATCTCATGCTATAGATAGGCTCTTAGGTTTGGAAAGGGAAGGAGTTGGATATCACATTTCATGTTAGAGGAAGGATCTCAGGTTTGGTATTAGAAGCATTGAGATATCACATCTCATGCTATAGGAAGGGTCTCAGGATTGGAATGGGAAGCAGTTGGATATCACATCTCATGCTATAGGAAGGGTCTCAGGTTTGGTATAAGCATTGAGATATCACATCTCATGCTATAGGACGGGTCTCAGGATTGGAATGGAAGGAGTTGGATATCACATCTCATGTTATAGGAAGGATCTCAGGTTTGGTATTAGAAGCATTGAGACATCACATCTCATGCTATAGGAAGGGTCTCAGGGTTGGAATGGGAAGGAGTTGGATATCACATCTCATCCAATAGGAAGGGTCTCAGGTTTGGAATGGGAAGGAATTGGATATCACATCTCATGTTATAGGAAGGATCTCAGGTTTGGTATTAGAAGCATTGAGATATCACATCTCATGCTATAGGAAGGGTCTCAGGATTGGAATGTGAAGGATTTGGATATCACATCTCATGCTAAAGGAAGGGTCTCAGGTTTGGTAGAAGCATTGAGATATCACGTCGCTGCTATCGGAAGGGTCTCAGGATTGGATTGGGAAGGAGTTGGATATCCCTTCTCATGCTATAGGAAGGGTCTCAGGATTTGAATGGCAAGGAGTTGGATATCACATCTCATGCCATAGGAAGGGTCTCAGGTTTGGTATAAGCATTGAGATATCACATCTCTGCTATCGGAAGGGTCTCAGGATTGGATTGGGAAGGAGTTGGATATCCCTTCTCATGCTATAGGAAGTGTCTCAGGTTGGAATGGGAAGGAGTTGGATATCACATCTCATGTTATAGGAATGGTCTCAGGATTGGAATGGGAAGGATTTGGATATCACATCTCTTGCTATAGGAAGGGTCTCAGGATTGGAATGGGTAGGAGTTGGATATTACTTTCTTGCTATAGGAAGGGTCTCATGTTTGGAATGGGAAGGAGTTGGATATCACATATGCTATAGTTAGTGTCTCAGGTTTGGAACGGGAAGGAGTTGGATATCACATCTCATGTTATAGGAAGGGTCTCAGGTTTGGTATAAGCATTGAGATATCACATCTCTGCTATCGGAAGCGGCTCAGGATTGGAATGGGAAGGAGTTGGATATCCCATCTCATGTTATAGGAAGAGTCTCTGGTTTGGTATTAGAATCATTGAGATATCGCATAGCATGCTATAGGAAGGGTCTCAGGATTGGAATGGGATGGACTTGGATATCACATCTCATGTTATAGGTAGGCTCTCAGGTTTGCTATAAGCATTGAGATATCACATCTCATGCTATAGGAAGGGTCACAGGATTGGAATGGGAAGGAATTGGATATCACATCTCATGCTATAGGAAGGGTCTAAGATTTGGTATAAGCATTGAGATATCACATCTCATGCTAAAGGAAGGGTCTCAGGATCGGAATGGGAAGGAGTTGTATATGACATCTCAGGCCATAGGAAGGTTCTCAGGTTTGGTATAAGCATTGAGATATCACATCTCTGCTATCGGAAAGGTCTTAGGATTGGAATGGGAAGGAGTTGGATATCCCATCTCATGTTATAGGAAGGGTCTCAGGTTTGGTATTAGAAGCATAGAGATATCACATCTCATGCTATAGGAAGGGTCTCAGGATTGGAATGGGAAGGACTTGGATGTCACATCTCATGCTATAGGTAGGGTCTCAAGTTTGATATTAGAAGCATTGAGATAACAAATCTCATGATATCGGAAGGGTCTCAGGATTGGAATGGGAAGGAGTTGGATATCACATCTCATGATAAAGGAAGGGTCTAAGGTTTGGAAGGGGAAGGATTTGGATATCACATCTCATGTTATAGGACGGGTCTCAGGTTTAATATTAAAAGCATTGAGATATCAAGTCTCATGGTATAAGAAGGGTCTCAGAATTGGAATGGGAAGGAGTTGGATATCACACCTCAAGCTATAGGAAGGGTCTCAGGATTGGAATGGGAAGGAGTTTGATATCACATCTCATGCCATAGTATGGGTCTCAGGTTTGGTAGAAGCATTGGGATATCACATCTCATGCTATCGGAAGGGTATCAGTATTGGATTTGGAAGAAGTTGGATATCCCATCTCATACTATAGGAAGGGTCTCAGGTTGGAATGGGAAGGAGTTGGATATCACATTTCGTGTTATAGGAAGGGTCTCAGGATTGGAATGGGAAGGACTTGGATATCATATCTCATGCTATAGGACGGGTCTCAGGTTTGTTATTAGAATCATTGAGATATCATATTGCATGCTGTAGGAAGGGTCTAAGGATTGGAATGGGAAGGACCTGGTTATCACATCTCATGCTATAGAACGGCTCTCAGGTTTGGAAAGGGAAGGAGTTGGATATCACATCTCATGTTATAGGATGGATCTCAGGTTTGGTATTAGAAGTATTGAGATATCACATCTCATGTTATCGGAAGGATCTCAGGTTTGGTATTAGAAGTATTGAGATATCACATCTCATGCTATAGGAAGGGTCTCAGGATTGGAATGGGAAGGAGTTGGATATCACATCTCATGCTAAAGGAAGGGTCTCAGGTTTGGTAGAAGCATTGAGATATCACATCTCATGCTATAGGAAGGGTCTCAGGATTGGAATGGGAAGGAGTTGGATATCACATCTCATGCTATAGGGAGGGTCTCAGGATTGGAATGGGAAGGACTTAGATATCACATATCATGCTATAGGGAGGGTCTCAGTTTTGATATTAGAAGCATTGAGATATCACATCTCATGCTATCGGAAGTGTCTCAGGATTGGAATGGGAAGGAGCTGGATATCACATCTCATGCTAAAGGAAGGGTCTCAGGTTTGGAACGGGAAGGATTTGGATATCACATCTCATGTTATAGGAAGGGTCTCAGGTTTGGTATAAGCATTGAGATATCACATCTCTGCTATCGGAAGTGTCTCAGGATTGGAATGGGAAGGAGTTGGATATCCCATCTCATGTTATAGGACGGGTCTCAGGTTTGTTATTAGAATCATTGAGATATCATATTGCATGCTGTAGGAAGGGTCTAAGGGTTGGAATGTGAAGGACTTGGATATCACATCTCATGCTATAGATAGGCTCTTAGGTTTGGAAAGGGAAGGAGTTGGATATCACATTTCATGTTAGAGGAAGGATCTCAGGTTTGGTATTAGAAGCATTGAGATATCACATCTCATGCTATAGGAAGGGTCTCAGGATTGGAATGGGAAGCAGTTGGATATCACATCTCATGCTATAGGAAGGGTCTCAGGTTTGGTATAAGCATTGAGATATCACATCTCATGCTATAGGACGGGTCTCAGGTTTGGAATGGAAGGAGTTGGATATCACATCTCATGTTATAGGAAGGATCTCAGGTTTGGTATTAGAAGGATTGAGACATCACATCTCATGCTATAGGAAGGGTCTCAGGGTTGGAATGGGAAGGAGTTGGATATCACATCTCATCCAATAGGAAGGGTCTCAGGTTTGGAATGGGAAGGAATTGGATATCACATCTCATGTTATAGGAAGGATCTCGGGTTTGGTATTAGAAGCATTGAGATATCACATCTCATGCTATAGGAAGGGTCTCAGGATTGGAATGTGAAGGATTTGGATATCACATCTCATGCTAAAGGAAGGGTCTCGGGTTTGGTAGAAGCATTGAGATATCACGTCGCTGCTATCGGAAGGGTCTCAGGATTGGATTGGGAAGGAGTTGGATATCCCTTCTCATGCTATAGGAAGGGTCTCAGGATTTGAATGGCAAGGAGTTGGATATCACATCTCATGCCATAGGAAGGGTCTCAGGTTTGGTATAAGCATTGAGATATCACATCTCTGCTATCGGAAGGGTCACAGGATTGGATTGGGAATGAGTTGGATATCCCTTCTCATGCTATAGGAAGTGTCTCAGGTTGGAATGGGAAGGAGTTGGATATCACATCTCATATTATAGGAAGGGTCTCAGGATTGGAATGGGAAGGATTTGGATATCACATCTCTTGCTATAGGAAGGGTCTCAGGATTGGAATGGGTAGGAGTTGGATATTACTTTCTTGCTATAGGAAGGGTCTCATGTTTGGAATGGGAAGGAGTTGGATATCACATATGCTATAGTTAGTGTCTCAGGTTTGGAACGGGAAGGAGTTGGATATCACATCTCATGTTATAGGAAGGGTCTCAGGTTTGGTATAAGCATTGAGATATCACATCTCTGCTATCGGAAGCGGCTCAGGATTGGAATGGGAAGGAGTTGGATATCCCATCTCATGTTATAGGAAGAGTCTCTGGTTTGGTATTAGAATCATTGAGATATCACATCGCATGCTGTAGGAAGGGTCTAAGGATTGGAATGGGATGGACTTGGATATCACATCTCATGTTATAGGTAGGCTCTCAGGTTTGCTATAAGCATTGAGATATCACATCTCATGCTATAGGAAGGGTCACAGGATTGGAATGGGAAGGAATTGGATATCACATCTCATGCTATAGGAAGGGTCTCAGATTTGGTATAAGCATTGAGATATCACATCTCATGCTAAAGGAAGGGTCTCAGGATTGGAATGGGAAGGAGTTGTATATGACATCTCAGGCCATAGGAAGGTTCTCAGGTTTGGTATAAGCATTGAGATATCACATCTCTGCTATCGGAAAGGTCTCAGGATTGGAATGGGAAGGAGTTGGATATCCCATCTCATGTTATAGGAAGGGTCTCAGGTTTGGTATTAGAAGCATAGAGATATCACATCTCATGCTATAGGAAGGGTCTCAGGATTGGAATGGGAAGGACTTGGATGTCACATCTCATGCTATAGGTAGGGTCTCAAGTTTGATATTAGAAGCATTGAGATAACAAATCTCATGATATCAGAAGGGTCTCAGGATTGGAATGGGAAGGAGTTGGATATCACATCTCATGATAAAGGAAGGGTCTAAGGTTTGGAAGGGGAAGGATTTGGATATCACATCTCATGTTATAGGACGGGTCTCAGGTTTAATATTAGAAGCATTGAGATATCAAGTCTCATGGTATAAGAAGGGTCTCAGAATTGGAATGGGAAGGAGTTGGATATCACACCTCAAGCTATAGGAAGGGTCTCAGGATTGGAATGGGAAGGAGTTTGATATCACATCTCATGCCATAGTATGGGTCTCAGGTTTGGTAGAAGCATTGGGATATCACATCTCATGCTATCGGAAGGGTATCAGTATTGGATTTGGAAGAAGTTGGATATCCCATCTCATGCTATAGGAAGGGTCTCAGGTTGGAATGGGAAGGAGTTGGATATCACATTTCGTGTTATAGGAAGGGTCTCAGGATTGGAATGGGAAGGACTTGGATATCATATCTCATGCTATAGGACGGGTCTCAGGTTTGTTATTAGAATCATTGAGATATCATATTGCATGCTGTAGGAAGGGTCTAAGGATTGGAATGGGAAGGACCTGGTTATCACATCTCATGCTATAGAACGGCTCTCAGGTTTGGAAAGGGAAGGAGTTGGATATCACATCTCATGTTATAGGATGGATCTCAGGTTTGGTATTAGAAGTATTGAGATATCACATCTCATGTTATCGGAAGGATCTCAGGTTTGGTATTAGAAGTATTGAGATATCACATCTCATGCTATAGGAAGGGTCTCAGGATTGGAATGGGAAGGAGTTGGATATCACATCTCATGCTAAAGGAAGGGTCTCAGGTTTGGTAGAAGCATTGAGATATCACATCTCATGCTATAGGAAGGGTCTCAGGATTGGAATGGGAAGGACTTAGATATCACATATCATGCTATAGGGAGGGTCTCAGTTTTGATATTAGAAGCATTGAGATATCACATCTCATGCTATCGGAAGTGTTTCAGGATTGGAATGGGAAGGAGCTGGATATCACATCTCATGCTAAAGGAAGGGTCTCAGGTTTGGAACGGGAAGGAGTTGGATATCACATCTCATGTTATAGGAAGGGTCTCAGGTTTGGTATAAACATTGAGATATCACATCTCTGCTATCGGAAGTGTCTCAGGATTGGAATGGGAAGGAGTTGGATATCCCATCTCATGTTATAGGACGGGTCTCAGGTTTGTTATTGGAATCATTGAGATATCATATTGCATGCTGTAGGAAGGGTCTAAGGGTTGGAATGTGAAGGACTTGGATATCACATCTCATGCTATAGATAGGCTCTTAGGTTTGGAAAGGGAAGGAGTTGGATCTCACATTTCATGTTAGAGGAAGGATCTCAGGTTTGGTATTAGAAGCATTGAGATATCACATCTCATGCTATAGGAAGGGTCTCAGGATTGGAATGGGAAGGAGTTGGATATCACATCTCATGCTATAGGAAGGGCTCAGGTTTGGTATAAGCATTGAGATATCACATCTCATGCTATAGGAAGGGTCTCAGGATTGGAATGGAAGGAGTTGGATATCAGATCTCATGTTATAGGAAGGATCTCAGGTTTGGTATTAGAAGCATTGAGACATCACATCTCATGCTATAGGAAGGGTCTCAGGATTGGAATGGGAAGGAGTTGGATATCAAATCTCATGCTATAGGAAGGGTCTCAGGATTGGAATGGGAAGGAGTTGAATATGACATCTCATGCCGTAGGAAGGGTCTCAGGTTTGGTATAAACATTGAGATATCACATCTCTGCTATCAAAAGGGTCTCAGGATTGGAATGGGAAGGAGTTGGATATCCCATCTCATGTTATAGGAAGAGTCTCAAGTTTGGTATTAGAAGCATTGAGATATCACATCTCATGCTATAGGAAGTGTCTCAGGATTGGAATGGGAAGGACTTGGATATCACATCTCATGCTATAGGTAGGGTCTCAGGTTTGTTATTGGAATCATTGAGATATCATATTGCATGCTGTAGGAAGGGTCTAAGGGTTGGAATGTGAAGGACTTGGATATCACATCTCATGCTATAGATAGGCTCTTAGGTTTGGAAAGGGAAGGAGTTGGATCTCACATTTCATGTTAGAGGAAGGATCTCAGGTTTGGTATTAGAAACATTGAGATATCACATCTCATGCTATAGGAAGGGTCTCAGGATTGGAATGGGAAGGAGTTGGATATCACATCTCATGCTATAGGAAGGGTCTCAGGTTTGGTATAAGCATTGAGATATCACATCTCATGCTATAGGAAGGGTCTCAGGATTGGAATGGAAGGAGTTGGATATCAGATCTCATGTTATAGGAAGGATCTCAGGTTTGGTATTAGAAGCATTGAGACATCACATCTCATGCTATAGGAAGGGTCTCAGGATTGGAATGGGAAGGAGTTGGATATCAAATCTCATGCTATAGGAAGGGTCTCAGGATTGGAATGGGAAGGAGTTGAATATGACATCTCATGCCGTAGGAAGGGTCTCAGGTTTGGTATAAACATTGAGATATCACATCTCTGCTATCAAAAGGGTCTCAGGATTGGAATGGGAAGGAGTTGGATATCCCATCTCATGTTATAGGAAGAGTCTCAAGTTTGGTATTAGAAGCATTGAGATATCACATCTCATGCTATAGGAAGTGTCTCAGGATTGGAATGGGAAGGACTTGGATATCACATCTCCTGCTATGGGAAGGGTCTCAGGTTTGGTATAAGCAGTGAGATATCACATCTCATGCTATAGGAAGTGTCTCAGGATTGGAATGGGAAGGAGTTGGATATCACATCTCATGTTATAGGAAGGATCTCAGGTTTGGTATAAGCATTGAGATATCACATCTCTGCTATCGGAAGGGTCTCAAGATTGGAATGGGAAGGAGTTGGATATTCCCATCTCATGTTATAGGAAGGGTCTCAGGTTTGGTATTAGAAGCATTGAGATATCACATCTCATGCTATAGCAAGGGTCTCAGGATTGGAATGGGAAGGACTTGGATATCACATCTCATGCTATAGGGAGGGTCTCAAGTTTGATATTAGAAGCTTTGAGATATCACATCTCATGATATCGGAAGGGTCTCAGGATTGGAATGGGAAGGAGTTGGATATCACATCTCATGATAAAGGAAGGGTCTAAGGTTTGGAAGGGGAAGGATTTGGATATCACATCTCATGTTATATTACGGGTCTCAGGTTTGGTATTAGAAGCATTGAGATATCAAGTCTCATAGTATAGGAAGGGTCTCAGAATTGGAATGGGAAGGAGTTGGATATCCCATCTCATGTTATAGGAAGAGTCTCTGGTTTGGTATTAGAATCATTGAGATATCACATCGCATGCTGTAGGAAGGGTCTAAGGATTGGAATGGGATGGACTTGGATATCACATCTCATGTTATAGGTAGGCTCTCAGGTTTGGTATAAGCATTGAGATATCACATCTCATGCTATAGGAAGGGTCTCAGAATTGGAATGGGAAGGAGTTGGATATCACATCTCAAGCTATAGGAAGGGTCTCAGTATTGGAATGGGAAGGACTTGGATATCACATCTCATGCTATAGGAAGGCTCTCAGGTTTGGAAGGGGAAAGAGTTGGATATCTCATTTCATGTTAGAGGTAGGATCTCAGGTTTGGTATTAGAGGCATTGAGATATCACATCTCATGCTATCAGAAGGGTCTCAGGAATGGAATGGGAAGGAGTTAGATATCACATCTCATGCTAAAGGGAGGGTCTCAGGTTTGGAAGGGGAAGGATTTGGATATCACATCTCATGTTATAGGAAGGATCTCAGGTTTGGTATTAGAAGCATTGAGATATCACATCTCATGCTATCGGAAGGATCTCAGGTTTGGTATTAGAAGCATTGAGATATCACATCTCATGCTATCAGAAGAGTCTCAGGATTGGAATAGGAAGGAGTTGGATATCACATTTCATGCTAAAGGGAGGGTCTCAGGTTTGGAAGGGGAAGGATTTGGATATCACATCTCATGTTATCGGAAGGATCTCACGTTTGGTATTAGAAGTATTGAGATATCATATCTCATGCTATAGGAAGGGTCTCAGGATTGGAATGGGAAGGAGTTGGATATCACATCTCATGCTATAGGGAGGGTCTCAGGATTGGAATGGGAAGGACTTAGATATCACATATCATGCTATAGGGAGGGTCTCAGTTTTGATATTAGAAGCATTGAGATATCACATCTCATGCTATCGGAAGTGTCTCAGGATTGGAATGGGAAGGAGCTGGATATCACATATCATGCTAAAGGAAGGGTCTCAGGTTTGGAACGGGAAGGATTTGGATATCACATCTCATGTTATAGGAAGGGTCTCAGGTTTGGTATAAGCATTGAGATATCACATCTCTGCTATCGGAAGTGTCTCAGGATTGGAATGGGAAGGAGTTGGATATCCCATCTCATGTTATAGGACGGGTCTCAGGTTTGTTATTAGAATCATTGAGATATCATATTGCATGCTGTAGGAAGGGTCTAAGGGTTGGAATGTGAAGGACTTGGATATCACATCTCATGCTATAGATAGGCTCTTAGGTTTGGAAAGGGAAGGAGTTGGATATCACATTTTATGTTAGAGGAAGGATCTCAGGTTTGGTATTAGAAGCATTGAGATATCACATCTCATGCTATAGGAAGGGTCTCAGGATTGGAATGGGAAGCAGTTGGATATCACATCTCATGCTATAGGAAGGGTCTCAGGTTTGGTATAAGCCTTGAGATATCACATCTCATGGTATAGGACGGGTCTCAGGATTGGAATGGAAGGAGTTGGATATCACATCTCATGTTATAGGAAGGATCTCAGGTTTGGTATTAGAAGCATTGAGACATCACATCTCATGCTATAGGAAGGGTCTCAAGGTTGGAATGGGAAGGAGTTGGATATCACATCTCATCCAATAGGAAGGGTCTAAGGATTGGAATGGGATGGACTTGGATATCACATCTCATGTTATAGGTAGGCTCTCAGGTTTGGTATAAGCATTGAGATATCACATCTCATGCTATAGGAAGGGTCTCAGAATTGGAATGGGAAGGAGTTGGATATCACATCTCAAGCTATAGGAAGGGTCTCAGTATTGGAATGGGAAGGACTTGGATATCACATCTCATGCTATAGGAAGGCTCTCAGGTTTGGAAGGGGAAAGAGTTGGATATCTCATTTCATGTTAGAGGTAGGATCTCAGGTTTGGTATTAGAGGCATTGAGATATCACATCTCATGCTATCAGAAGGGTCTCAGGAATGGAATGGGAAGGAGTTAGATATCACATCTCATGCTAAAGGGAGGGTCTCAGGTTTGGAAGGGGAAGGATTTGGATATCACATCTCATGTTATAGGAAGGATCTCAGGTTTGGTATTAGAAGCATTGAGATATCACATCTCATGCTATCGGAAGGATCTCAGGTTTGGTATTAGAAGCATTGAGATATCACATCTCATGCTATCAGAAGAGTCTCAGGATTGGAATAGGAAGGAGTTGGATATCACATTTCATGCTAAAGGGAGGGTCTCAGGTTTGGAAGGGGAAGGATTTGGATATCACATCTCATGTTATCGGAAGGATCTCACGTTTGGTATTAGAAGTATTGAGATATCATATCTCATGCTATAGGAAGGGTCTCAGGATTGGAATGGGAAGGAGTTGGATATCACATCTCATGCTATAGGGAGGGTCTCAGGATTGGAATGGGAAGGACTTAGATATCACATATCATGCTATAGGGAGGGTCTCAGTTTTGATATTAGAAGCATTGAGATATCACATCTCATGCTATCGGAAGTGTCTCAGGATTGGAATGGGAAGGAGCTGGATATCACATCTCATGCTAAAGGAAGGGTCTCAGGTTTGGAACGGGAAGGATTTGGATATCACATCTCATGTTATAGGAAGGGTCTCAGGTTTGGTATAAGCATTGAGATATCACATCTCTGCTATCGGAAGTGTCTCAGGATTGGAATGGGAAGGAGTTGGATATCCCATCTCATGTTATAGGACGGGTCTCAGGTTTGTTATTAGAATCATTGAGATATCATATTGCATGCTGTAGGAAGGGTCTAAGGGTTGGAATGTGAAGGACTTGGATATCACATCTCATGCTATAGATAGGCTCTTAGGTTTGGAAAGGGAAGGAGTTGGATATCACATTTCATGTTAGAGGAAGGATCTCAGGTTTGGTATTAGAAGCATTGAGATATCACATCTCATGCTATAGGAAGGGTTTCAGGATTGGAATGGGAAGCAGTTGGATATCACATCTCATGCTATAGGAAGGGTCTCAGGTTTGGTATAAGCCTTGAGATATCACATCTCATGCTATAGGACGGGTCTCAGGATTGGAATGGAAGGAGTTGGATATCACATCTCATGTTATAGGAAGGATCTCAGGTTTGGTATTAGAAGCATTGAGACATCACATCTCATGCTATAGGAAGGGTCTCAAGGTTGGAATGGGAAGGAGTTGGATATCACATCTCATCCAATAGGAAGGGTCTCAGGTTTGGAATGGGAAGGAATTGGATATCACATCTCATGTTATAGGAAGGATCTCAGGTTTGGTATTAGAAGCATTGATATATCACATCTCATGCTATAGGAAGGGTCTCAGGATTGGAATGTGAAGGATTTGGATATCACATCTCATGCTAAAGGAAGGGTCTCAGGTTTGGTAGAAGCATTGAGATATCACGTCGCTGCTATCGGAAGGGTCTCAGGATTGGATTGGGAAGGAGTTGGATATCCCTTCTCATGCTATAGGAAGGGTCTCAGGATTTGAATGGCAAGGAGTTGGATATCACATCTCATGCCATAGGAAGGGACTCAGGTTTGGTATAAGCATTGAGATATCACATCTCTGCTATCGGAAGGGTCTCAGGATTGGATTGGGAAGGAGTTGGATATCCCTTCTCATGCTATAGGAAGTGTCTCAGGTTGGAATGGGAAGGAGTTGGATATCACATCTCATGTTATAGGAAGGGTCTCAGGATTGGAATGGGAAGGATTTGGATATCACATCTCTTGCTATAGGAAGGGTCTCAGGATTGGAATGGGTAGGAGTTGGATATTACTTTCTTGCTATAGGAAGGGTCTCATGTTTGGAATGGGAAGGAGTTGGATATCACATATGCTATAGTTAGTGTCTCAGGTTTGGAACGGGAAGGAGTTGGATATCACATCTCATGTTATAGGAAGGGTCTCAGGTTTGGTATAAGCATTGAGATATCACATCTCTGCTATCGGAAGCGGCTCAGGATTGGAATGGGAAGGAGTTGGATATCCCATCTCATGTTATAGGAAGAGTCTCTGGTTTGGTATTAGAATTATTGAGATATCACATCGCATGCTGTAGGAAGGGTCTAAGGATTGGAATGGGATAGACTTGGATATCACATCTCATGTTATAGGTAGGCTCTCAGGTTTGGTATAAGCATTGAGATATCACATCTCATGCTATAGGAAGGGTCTCAGGATTGGAATGGGAAGGAATTGGATATCACATCACATGCTATAGGAAGGGTCTCAGATTTGGTATAAGCATTGAGATATCACATCTCATGCTAAAGGAAGGGTCTCAGGATTGGAATGGGAAGGAGTTGTATATGACATCTCAGGCCATAGGAAGGTTCTCAGGTTTGGTATAAGCATTGAGATATCACATCTCTGCTATCGGAAAGGTCTCAGAATTGGAATGGGAAGGAGTTGGATATCCCATCTCATGTTATAGGAAGGGTCTCAGGTTTGGTATTAGAAGCATAGAGATATCACATCTCATGCTATAGGAAGGGTCTCAGGATTGGAATGGGAAGGACTTGGATGTCACATCTCATGCTATAGGGAGGGTCTCAAGTTTGATATTAGAAGCATTGAGATAACAAATCTCATGATATCGGAAGGGTCTCAGGATTGGAATGGGAAGGAGTTGGATATCACATCTCATGATAAAGGAAGGGTCTAAGGTTTGGAAGGGGAAGGATTTGGATATCACATCTCATGTTATAGGACGGGTCTCAGGTGCAATATTAGAAGCATTGAGATATCAAGTCTCATGGTATAAGAAGGGTCTCAGAATTGGAATGGGAAGGAGTTGGATATCACACCTCAAGCTATAGGAAGGGTCTCAGGATTGGAATGGGAAGGAGTTTGATATCACATCTCATGCCATAGTATGGGTCTCAGGTTTGGTAGAAGCATTGGGATATCACATCTCATGCTATCGGAAGGGTATCAGTATTGGATTTGGAAGAAGTTGGATATCCCATCTCATGCTATAGGAATGGTCTCAGGTTGGAATGGGAAGGAGTTGGATATCACATTTCATGTTATAGGAAGGGTCTCAGGATTGGAATGCGAAGGACTTGGATATCATATCTCATGCTATAGGACGGGTCTCAGGTTTGTTATTAGAATCATTGAGATATCATATTGCATGCTATAGGAAGGGTCTCAGGATTGGAATGGGAAGCAGTTGGATATCACATCTCATGCTATAGGAAGGGTCTCAGGTTTGGTATAAGCCTTGAGATATCACATCTCATGCTATGGGACGGGTCTCAGGATTGGAATAGAAGGAGTTGGAAATCACATCTCATGTTATAGGAAGGATCTCAGGTTTGGTATTAGAAGCATTGAGACATCACATCTCATGCTATAGGAAGGGTCTCAAGGTTGGAATGGGAAGGAGTTGGATATCACATCTCATCCAATAGGAAGGGTCTCAGGTTTGGAATGGGAAGGAATTGGATATCACATCTCATGTTATAGGAAGGATCTCAGGTTTGGTATTAGAAGCATTGAGATATCACATCTCATGCTATAGGAAGGGTCTCAGGATTGGAATGTGAAGGATTTGGATATCACATCTCATGCTAAAGGAAGGGTCTCAGGTTTGGTAGAAGCATTGAGATATCACGTCGCTGCTATCGGAAGGGTCTCAGGATTGGATTGGGAAGGAGTTGGATATCCCTTCTCATGCTATAGGAAGGGTCTCAGGATTTGAATGGCAAGGAGTTGGATATCACATCTCATGCCATAGGAAGGGTCTCAGGTTTGGTATAAGCATTGAGATATCACATCTCTGCTATCGGAAGGGTCTCAGGATTGGATTGGGAAGGAGTTGGATATCCCTTCTCATGCTATAGGAAGTGTCTCAGGTTGGAATGGGAAGGAGTTGGATATCACATCTCATGTTATAGGAAGGGTCTCAGGATTGGAATGGGAAGGATTTGGATATCACATCTCTTGCTATAGGAAGGGTCTCAGGATTGGAATGGGTAGGAGTTGGATATTACTTTCTTGCTATAGGAAGGGTCTCATGTTTGGAATGGGAAGGAGTTGGATATCACATATGCTATAGTTAGTGTCTCAGGTTTGGAACGGGAAGGAGTTGGATATCACATCTCATGTTATAGGAAGGGTCTCAGGTTTGGTATAAACATTGAGATATCACATCTCTGCTATCGGAAGCGGCTCAGGATTGGAATGGGAAGGAGTTGGATATCCCATCTCATGTTATAGTAAGAGTCTCTGGTTTGGTATTAGAATCATTGAGATATCACATTGCATACTGTAGGAAGGGTCTAAGGATTGGAATGGGATGGACTTGGATATCACATCTCATGCTATAGGTAGGCTCTCAGGTTTGGTATAAGCATTGAGATATCACATCTCATGCTATAGGAAGGGTCTCAGGATTGGAATGGGAAGGATTTGTATATCAGATCTCATGCTATAGGAAGGGTCTCAGATTTGGTATAAGCATGGAGATATCACATCTCATGCTAAAGGAAGGGTCTCAGGATTGGAATGGGAAGGAGTTGTATATGACATCTCAGGCCATAGGAAGGGTCTCAGGTTTGGTATAAGCATTGAGATATCACATCTCTGCTATCGGAAGGGTCTCAGGATTGGAATGGGAAGGAGTTGGATATCCCATCTCATGTTATAGGAAGGGTCTCAGGTTTAATATTAGAAGCATTGAGATATCAAGTCTCATGGTATAAGAAGGGTCTCAGAATTGGAATGGGAAGGAGTTGGATATCACACCTCAAGCTATAGGAAGGGTCTCAGGATTGGAATGGGAAGGAGTTTGATATCACATCCCATGCCATAGTATGGGTCTCAGGTTTGGTAGAAGCATTGGGATATCACATCTCATGCTATCGGAAGGGTATCAGTATTGGATTTGGAAGAAGTTGGATATCCCATCTCATGCTATAGGAAGGGTCTCAGGTTGGAATGGGAAGGAGTTGGATATCACATTTCATGTTATAGGAAGGGTCTCAGGATTGGAATGGGAAGGACTTGGATATCATATCTCATGCTATAGGACGGGTCTCAGGTTTGTTATTAGAATCATTGAGATATCATATTGCATGCTGTAGGAAGGGTTAAGGATTGGAACGGGAAGGACCTGGATATCACATCTCATGCTATAGAACGGCTCTCAGGTTTGGAAAGGGAAGGAGTTGGATATCACATCTCATGTTATAGGATGGATCTCAGGTTTGGTATTAGAAGTATTGAGATATCACATCTCATGTTATCGGAAGGATCTCAGGTTTGGTATTAGAAGTATTGAGATATCACATCTCATGCTATAGGAAGGGTTTCAGGATTGGAATGGGAAGGAGTTGGATATCACATCTCATGCTAAAGGAAGGGTCTCAGGTTTGGTAGAAGCATTGAGATATCACATCTCATGCTATAGGGAGGGTCTCAGTTTTGATATTAGAAGCATTGAGATATCACATCTCATGCTATCGGAAGTGTCTCAGGATTGGAATGGGAAGGAGCTGGATATCACATCTCATACTAAAGGAAGGGTGTCAGGTTTGGAACGGGAAGGAGTTGGATATCACATCTCATGTTATAGGAAGGGTCTCAGGTTTGGTATAAACATTGAGATATCACATCTCTGCATATCGGAAGTGTCTCAGGATTGGAATGGGAAGGAGTTGGATATCCCATCTCATGTTATAGGACGGGTCTCAGGTTTGTTATTAGAATCATTGAGATATCATATTGCATGCTGTAGGAAGGGTCTAAGGGTTGGAATGTGAAGGACTTGGATATCACATCTCATGCTATAGATAGGCTCTTAGGTTTGGAAAGGGAAGGAGTTGGATCTCACATTTCATGTTAGAGGAAGGATCTCAGGTTTGGTATTAGAAGCATTGAGATATCACATCTCATGCTATAGGAAGGGTCTCAGGATTGGAATGGGAAGGAGTTGGATATCACATCTCATGCTATAGGAAGGGTCTCAGGTTTGGTATAAGCATTGAGATATCACATCTCATGCTATAGGAAGGGTCTCAGGATTGGAATGGAAGGAGTTGGATATCACATCTCATGTTATAGGAAGGGTCTCAGGATTGGAATGGGAAGGATTTGGATATCACATCTCTTGCTATAGGAAGGGTCTCAGGATTGGAATGGGTAGGAGTTGCATATTACTTTCTTGCTATAGGAAGGGTCCCATGTTTGGAATAGGAAGGAGTTGGATATCACATATGCTATAGTTAGTGTCTCAGGTTTGGAACGGGAAGGAGTTGGATATCACATCTCATGTTATAGGAAGGGTCTCAGGTTTGGTATAAGCATTGAGATATCACATCTCTGCTATCGGAAGCGGCTCAGGATTGGAATGGGAAGGAGTTGGATATCCCATCTCATGTTATAGGAAGAGTCTCTGGTTTGGTATTAGAATCATTGAGATATCACATCGCATGCTGTAGGAAGGGTCTAAGGATTGGAATGGGATGGACTTGGATATCACATCTCATGTTATAGGTAGGCTCTCAGGTTTGGTATAAGCATTGAGATATCACATCTCATGCTATAGGAAGGGTCTCAGGATTGGAATGGGAAGGAATTGGATATCACATCTCATGCTATAGGAAGGGTCTCAGATTTAGTATAAGCATTGAGATATCACATCTCATGCTAAAGGAAGGGTCTCAGGATTGGAATGGGAAGGAGTTGTATATGACATCTCAGGCCATAGGAAGGTTCTCAGGTTTGGTATAAGCATTGAGATATCACATCTCTGCTATCGGAAAGGTCTCAGGATTGGAATGGGAAGGAGTTGGATATCCCATCTCATGTTATAGGAAGGGTCTCAGGTTTGGTATTAGAAGCATAGAAATATCACATCTCATGCTATAGGAAGGGTCTCAGGATTGGAATGGGAAGGACTTGGATGTCACATCTCATGCTATAGGGAGGGTCTCAAGTTTGATATTAGAAGCATTGAGATAACAAATCTCATGATATCGGAAGGGTCTCAGGATTGGAATGGGAAGGAGTTGGATATCACATCTCATGATAAAGGAAGGGTCTAAGGTTTGGAAGGGGAAGGATTTGGATATCACATCTCATGTTATAGGACGGGTCTCAGGTTTAATATTAGAAGCATTGAGATATCAAGTCTCATGGTATAAGAAGGGTCTCAGAATTGGAATGGGAAGGAGTTGGATATCACACCTCAAGCTATAGGAAGGGTCTCAGGATTGGAATGGGAAGGAGTTTGATATCACATCTCATGCCATAGTATGGGTCTCAGGTTTGGTAGAAGCATTGGGATATCACATCTCATGCTATCGGAAGGGTATCAGTATTGGATTTGGAAGAAGTTGGATATCCCATCTCATGCTATAGGAAGGGTCTCAGGTTGGAATGGGAAGGAGTTGGATATCACATTTCATGTTATAGGAAGGGTCTCAGGATTGGAATGGGAAGGACTTGGATATCATATATCATGCTATAGGACGGGTCTCAGGTTTGTTATTAGAATCATTGAGATATCATATTGCATGCTGTAGGAAGGGTCTAAGGATTGGAATGGGAAGGACCTGGATATCACATCTCATGCTATAGAACGGCTCTCAGGTTTGGAAAGGGAAGGAGTTGGATATCACATCTCATGTTATAGGATGGATCTCAGGTTTGGTATTAGAAGTATTGAGATATCACATCTCATGCTATATGAAGGGTCTCAGGATTGGAATGGGAAGGAGTTGGATATTACATCTCATGCTAAAGGAAGGGTCTCAGGTTTGGTAGAAGCATTGAGATATCACATCTCATGCTATAGGAAGGGTCTCAGGATTGGAATGGGAAGGACTTAGATATCACATATCATGCTATAGGGAGGGTCTCAGTTTTGATATTAGAAGCATTGAGATATCACATCTCATGCTATCGGAAGTGTCTCAGGATTGGAATGGGAAGGAGCTGGATATCACATCTCATGCTAAAGGAAGGGTCTCAGGTTTGGAACGGGAAGGAGTTGGATATCACATCTCATGTTATAGGAAGGGTCTCAGGTTTGGTATAAACATTGAGATATCACATTTCTGCTATCGGAAGTGTCTCAGGATTGGAATGGGAAGGAGTTGGATATCCCATCTCATGTTATAGGACGGGTCTCAGGTTTGTTATTAGAATCATTGAGATATCATATTGCATGCTGTAGGAAGGGTCTAAGGGTTGGAATGTGAAGGACTTGGATATCACATCTCATGCTATAGATAGGCTCTTAGGTTTGGAAAGGGAAGGAGTTGGATCTCACATTTCATGTTAGAGGAAGGATCTCAGGTTTGGTATTAGAAGCATTGAGATATCACATCTCATGCTATAGGAAGGGTCTCATGATTGGAATGGGAAGGAGTTGGATATCACATCTCATGCTATAGGAAGGGTCTCAGGTTTGGTATAAGCATTGAGATATCACATCTCATGCTATAGGAAGGGTCTCAGGATTGGAATGGAAGGAGTTGGATATCACATCTCATGTTATAGGAAGGATCTCAGGTTTGGTATTAGAAGCATTGAGACATCACATCTCATGCTATAGGAAGGGTCTCAGGATTGGAATGGGAAGGAGTTGGATATCAAATCTCATGCTATAGGAAGGGTCTCAGGATTGGAATGGGAAGGAGTTGAATATGACATCTCATGCCGTAGGAAGGGTCTCAGGTTTGGTATAAACATTGAGATATCACATCTCTGCTATCAAAAGGGTCTCAGGATTGGAATTGGAAGGAGTTGGATATCCCATCTCATGTTATAGGAAGAGTCTCAGGTTTGGTATTAGAAGCATTGAGATATCAAGTCTCATAGTATAGGAAGGGTCTCAGAATTGGAATGGGAAGGAGTTGGATATCCCATCTCATGTTATAGGAAGAGTCTCTGGTTTGGTATTAAAATCATTGAGATATCACATCGCATGCTGTAGGAAGGGTCTAAGGATTGGAATGGGATGGACTTGGATATCACATCTCATGTTATAGGTAGGCTCTCAGGTTTGGTATAAGCATTGAGATATCACATCTCATGCTATAGGAAGGGTCTCAGAATTGGAATGGGAAGGAGTTGGATATCACATCTCAAGCTATAGGAAGGGTCTCAGTATTGAAATGGGAAGGACTTGGATATCACATCTCATGCTATAGGAAGGCTCTCAGGTTTGGAAGGGGAAAGAGTTGGATATCTCATTTCATGTTAGAGGTAGGATCTCAGGTTTGGTATTAGAGGCATTGAGATATCACATCTCATGCTATCAGAAGGGTCTCAGGAATGGAATGGGAAGGAGTTAGATATCACATCTCATGCTAAAGGGAGGGTCTCAGGTTTGGAAGGGGAAGGATTTGGATATCACATCTCATGTTATAGGAAGGATCTCAGGTTTGGTATTAGAAGCATTGAGATATTACATCTCATGCTATCGGAAGGATATCAGGTTTGGTATTAGAAGCATTGAGATATCACATCTCATGCTATCAGAAGAGTCTCAGGATTGGAATAGGAAGGAGTTGGATATCACATTTCATGCTAAAGGGAGGGTCTCAGATTTGGAAGGGGAGGATTTGGATATCACATCTCATGTTATAGGAAGGATCTCACGTTTGGTATTAGAAGCATTGAGATATCAAATCTCATGCTATAGGAAGGGTCTCAGGATTGGAATGTGAAGGATTTGGATATCACATCTCATGCTAAAGGAAGGGTCTCAGGTTTGGTAGAAGCATTGAGATTTCACGTCTCTGCTATCGGAAGGGTCTCAGGATTGGATTGGGAAGGAGTTGGATATCCCTTTTCATGCTATAGGAAGGGTCTCAGGATTTGAATGGCAAGGAGTTGGATATCACATCTCATGCCATAGGAAGGGTCTCAGGTTTGGTATAAGCATTGAGATATCACATCTCTGCTATCGGAAGGGTCTCAGGATTGGATTGGGAAGGAGTTGGATATCCCTTCTCATGCTATAGGAAGTGTCTCAGGTTGGAATGGGAAGGAGTTGGATATCACATCTCATGTTATAGGAAGGGTCTCAGGATTGGAATGGGAAACATCCAAATCCTTCCCATTCCAATCCTGAGACCCTTCCTATAGCAAGAGATGTGATATCCAAATCCTTCCCATTCCAATCCTCAGACCCTTCCTATAACATGAGATGTGATATTCAACTCCTTCCCATTCCAACCTGAGACACTTCCTATAGCATGAGAAGGGATATCCAACTCCTTCCCAATCCAATCCTGAGAACCTTCCGATAGCAGAGATGTGATATCTCAATGCTTATACCAAACCTGAGACCCTTCCTATGGCATGAGATGTGATATCCAACTCCTTGCCATTCAAATCCTGAGACCCTTCCTATAGCATGAGATGTGATATCTCAATGCTTCTACCAAACCTGAGACCCTTCCTTTAGCATGAGATGTGATATCCAAATCCTTCACAGTCCAATCCTGAGACCTTTCCTATAGCATGAGATGTGATATCTCAATGCTTCTAATACCAAACCTGAGATCCTTCCTATAACATGAGATGTGATATCCAATTCCTTCCCATTCCAAACCTGAGACCCTTCCTATTGGATGAGATGTGATATCCAACTCCTTCCCATTCCAACCCTGAGACCCTTCCTATACCATGAGATGTGATATCTCAATGCTTCTAATACCAAACCTGGGAACCGTCCTATAACATGAGATGTGATATCTCAATGTTTCTAATAAAAAACCTGAGACCCTTCATATAACATGAGATGTGATATCCAATTCCTTCCCATTCCAGACCTGAGACCCTTCCTTTAGCATGAGATGTGATATCCAAATACTTCCCATTCCAATCCTAAAACCCTTCCTATAGCATGAGATGTGATATCTCAATGTTTCTAATAAAAAACCTGAGACCCTTCCTATAGCAAGAGATGTGATATCCAAATCCTTCCCATTCCAATCCTGAGACCCTTCCTGTATATAACATGAGATGTGATATCCAACTCCTTCCCATTCCAGCCTGAGACCCTTCCTATAGCATGAGATGTGATATCCAACTCCTTACCATTCAAATCCTGAGACCCTCCCTATAACAAGAGATGTCATATCCAACTCCTTCCCATTCCAAACCTGAGACCCTTCCTATAACATGAGATGTGATATCCAACTCCTTCCCATTCCAAACCTGAGACCCTTCCGATAGCATGAGATGTGATATCTCAATGCTTCAAAAACCAAACATGAGAACCATCCTATAACATGAGATGTGAAATCCAAATCCTTCCCTTCCCAAACCTGAGACTCTTCCTATAGCATGAGATGTGATATCTCAATGCTTCTACCAAACCTGAAACCCTTCCTATAGCATGAGATGTGATATCACAATGCTTCTAATACCAAACCTGAGACCCTTCCCATAGCATGAGTTGTGATATCCAACTCCTTCCCATTCCAATCCCGAGACCCTTCCTATAGCATGAGATGTGATATCTCAATGCTTCTAATACCAAACCTAAGGTCCTTCCTATAACATGAGATGTGATATCCAAATCCTTCCCATTCCAAACCTGAGACCCTCCCTTTAGCATGAGATGTGATATCCAACTCCTTCCCATTCCAATCCTGATACCCTTCTGATAGCATGAGATGTGATATCTCAATGCCTCTAATACCAAACCTGAGATCCTACCTCTAACATGAAATGTGATATCCAACTCCTTCCTTTTCCAAACCTGAGACCCTTCCTACAGCATGAGATGTGTTAAGACGGATTTCTGAACTCTGTCCTGGTGGCGCAGAAGTTCAGAAGGCCAACCTAATTACTTGGAACAGGGTAACCTCTGGACGAGCCAGACCAATCAAGGTAGCGATCGCGGCGGTCAAGACTAGGTCTCAAGAGGGGTGAGGGTGACTGAAAGCCCGCAATGAGCACACAAAGCAAGAGCGCTTACAAACTACTCCAAACAGTTGTTATATCAAAAATAGATACACATTTATTTTAAGGCCTTTAAAATAATGACCGTAGCGAGAAAATCACAATATCACAATATTAAACCAACACATACCATATCAACACAATATATATACAAATACACAGTCGCAAGCGTTTAAAGCACGAAATATGTAGTCCACCTGAAAGGAAAGGAAAACAGGCAGTGCGATAACGCTTTAGACTCAGTTCGCCTTCAGAGGCACCTAACTAGATGGAAGTCCGAGCCCTGCGAAGAGTGGAGCCTTGTGCTCAAAGTACCTGCCACGCCGGTGCCAACGGGCAAAAGGGGAAGCTCTTCGGAGGAAGTCAGGCAGTTCGGGTTAGTGCACAGCAGAAGTAGAACAGGTTCCGCAACTCAAGCGCAGCCTCCACAGCGGGCAGAAGCAGAGCGCGAGTACGGCCAAAAGGGTGCTGTTTTTACACAGCAGGGAAAGCAATGGGATACTGCAGGAGGGCGACCAGATCCTAGCTAAACTACTCACCGGTCCCCGAAGCAAGCAGACCCAGGCTTCTCCACGTTAGTTTCAGCAGCTGGCTGGTTCAGAAGAGCAGGGAACGCCTCGAAGACGTGTAGAGCAAAAAGACGTCCCAATCGACGAAACCAGCACAGTTTGTTGCCGCAGCAGGACAACGGAGCGGCCGTGTGTATTCAAGCCAAATGTACACTCCTCCCTTCAGACTTGGGAACGCCAAGTGTACGAAGCGTGGGAGAGTGACAAGGACTCGAAATACAACACAACCTGGCGGCAGTTACAGAGCAGGACTCCCTTGTAAGCTGGTCAGTCAACTGGATGGCCCAGAGACACTTCCGAAGGCTTACTTGGAGGGGGTGATGAAGTCGCCGGGAATAGCTGTTCCTGCTATTCCAAAGGTCGAAGCACCAGTACAGACACTTCTGGTTCGATCCAAGGAGGAAAGGGTTTCACAGGACGACAGCAGTGCAAAGGAGGATTCCTTCAGCGGGTCACCAGCGATTCCTCGGTCCAGCCTCTTGGTTGCAGGATACTTGGCTCCTGTATTCCTTCGTTCGTGAGAACTCAGGAGATCGACATGGTAGTGGTGTTTCCAGCTCCCTCTTATCCACGGTTCCCTTCGCGCCAAAACGGAGGGGAGCCAATGGGAGATCCGCACATCAACACACATACCATACGTGGACCAATCACGGACCACGGTGGTCCCAGGCATTCACACCACCCCAGACTCTCTGGCACCCAGGATGTGTATTGGGACCAGACATCCCAGCCCACACCCTGGAGGCACACAAACGACATGTAGAAGCCTGCGAAAGCAACCACGTTTCGCGGGAAAGTACATGCCCAAATAAGGAAGGCCCCGGGTCGCCCGACCTGGGGAAGGTGAAGGGAGCAAGTCGGTCAGTGGACAGGACAAAGGAGCCTTGTGGACTGGCCATTTTGGGAGCCAGGCCACCATTTTGGGTTCAGTGCAAAAAACGTGCTCAGAACGCCAAAAGGAGCTCAAAATAAACAAAACGATCGCTGCCACCATTCCAGTCCCTGAATGACTTGCACCGATCAAATACCATCCTAAAAGATTATCTAGGGCCCGTAGAAGGCTAGAGACCCAAGAGAGCTGTAACTTAGCTTACAGTGCCCTCTTGTGTCATGTTGCACTAAAGCCGCAACATGATAAACGAAACTACGGGAAACAGCGTTCCCCGGTACTGAATGTCTTAAGGGCATGTCAGTTTCCCCGTAAGAAAAGGAGCGAAAGCCCAGAGAAGTGCGGCAGAAGGCTGTACTTCTCTGGCAAAGTCAAGAACAAGGTTAAAAACAATAGCAAAAAGTTTAGGGGTTGCTACATGGAAGGAAAATTCCCTACAATTACGAAATCTTTCCTAACACTCGCCCCTCCCAGACTATGGACAGGGGGAACTAATCCACCCCTGGATGAGTCTCTTGTTCAGGTCGGTTAAACATTCTGGACAACCCATCAGCATTGCTATGTTGGACACCTGGCCTATGCTCAATAGTGAAGTCGAAGCCTTGTAGACTTATGGACCACCTAAGCAACTTTGGATTCTCCCCCTTCATGTTCATTAGCCACTTTAACGGCTTATGGTCAGTCTGCACAGTGAAGTGGGTCCCATAGAGGTAGGGCCTCAGCTTCCTTAGGGCCCACACAACAGAGAAACATTCTTTCTCTACCGTGGACCATCTGAGCTCTCTGTCCTTAAGCTGGCGACTAATAAAACCGATAGGGTGTTCCTTACCCTTCTCATGTACTTGTGATAGTACAGCTCCTATCCCAGTGTCAGAGGCATCCGTCTGCACGATAAAAGGTCTTTGATAATCAGGGGCCCTGAGCACAGGGGCCTGGCACAAGGAGTCTTTTAAGCCATTGAAGGCCTTCTCACACTCGTCAGTCCAAGTTGCCTTCTTGGGTTTCTTCGGAGTTGTGAGGGCAGTCAGAGGAGCAGCTATGGTGCCATAGTCTGCCACAAAATTGCGATAATAACCCGTGAGTCCTAAGAAGGCTCTCACTTGGGTTTGCGTAGTGGGGGTAGGCCAGTCTTGTACTGCTTGTACTTTACTGGGTAGAGGCTGTATCCTCCCTCCCCCTACTTCATGTCCAAGGTAAACCACTGAGCCTTGTCCAATCTGGCATTTACTAGCCTTTATGGTCAAGTGGGCTTTCTGAAGGGCCTGGAGCACAATCCTGAGGTGTTTCACATGGTCTTCCCAGGTGGCACTGAAAACTGCTATATCGTCTAGATATGCAAGACAGAATTCGTCCAACCCATTCAACACATGATTCACAAGCCTCTGGAAAGTGGCAGGTGCATTCTTCAACCCGAACGGCATTACCCGGAATTGGTAAAGGCCGTCTGGAGTAGAAAATGCTGTCTTCTCCTTGGCATGTTCTGCTAAAGCTATTTGCCAATAGCCAGCAGTGAGGTCAAACGTGCTGAGGTACTTGGAGGCACCCAACGTATCCACCAGCTCATCTGTTCGAGGCAAGGGGTGTGCATCTGTCTTGGTGACAGCATTCAGAGCCCTGTAATCCACGCAGAACCTCAATTCAGAAGTGCCTGCTTTTGGAACCAAAACCACAGGACTGGACCAAGGACTACTAGAGGGTTCAATCACCCCAAGGTCTAACATCTTGTTGACCTCGGTCTTAATATAAGACCGTACTTTATCTGACATCCTGTATCCCCTACTTTTGGTAGGTACACTGTCTCCTGTGTCAATGTTATGTTTGCACCAAGGTGTCAAACCAGGGGACTGTGAAAACAGGGGGGAAAACTGCCTAAGCAAACTTTTCACCTCAGCCTGCTGATCAGAAGTCAGGTGAGGGGCCACTCGGACACCCTCAACGGAGCCATCTGAAGGACCGCTTTGGAACAGGTCGGGGAGAGGTTCTGACTCCTCTTCCTCAACATCTGAAGCCAGTAGCAGTGCTGCGATTTCGACTCTTGGGACGAAAGCCTTCAGCCTATTCACGTGAAACACTTTTGGAGCCTGTCCAGGCCTTCCAAGGTCCACTAAATAGTTCACCTCACCCAGGGGCTCCACCACTGTGTAAGGGCCTGACCATTTGTCCTGTAAAGCGCAAGGCCTTATTGGATTCATGATCAGGACGTGCTGACCAGATGTAAAGTTGATGAGGGAAGCTTTCTGGTCGTACCAATGTTTCACCAGCGCTTGCCCTGCCTTCAATTTATCACTAGCCAAGCCCATCAGAAGTACCATCCGTTTTCTGAGCCCTAGCACATAATCAACTACATTGGTAGTAACAGGGGGAGTGGGCATCTCCCATCCCTCTTTGACGATGGCTAAGGGTCCCCGTACGGGATGACCGAACAGAAGTTCGAAGGGGCTGAAGCCAACACCCTCCTGTGGTACCTCTCGGTAGGCAAACAGTAGGCATGGTAAAAGAAGATCCCATTTTCTTCTCTGGGGCTCCTCCAGAGCCCCAATCATGCTTTTTAACGTTCTGTTGAAACGTTCCACCAGACCATTGGTCTGGGGGTGGTATGCAGAAGAGAACTTGTAGGTGACCCCACATTCTTTCCACATAGCCTGCATATACTTCGACATAAAGTTGCTGCCACGATCTGACACAACTTCTTTAGGGAAGCCAACCCTAGTAAATATGCCGAGTAAAGCTTTTGCAACTGACTTGGCAGTTACAGTTTTCAATGGGATGGCCTCAGGATACCTGGTTGCATGGTCGACCAGCACCAGGATAAACCTATTGCCCGAGGATGTTTGCGGGTCAAGGGGACCAACGATGTCGATCCCTACCCTTTCAAATGGTACCCCCACAACTGGGAGCGGTACCAACGGAGCTTGGATTGTCGCGCCAACCTTACCAGACAACTGGCAGGAGGCACAACTCCTGCAGTGACTTTCTACTTGCACCCCCATCTTGGGCCAGTAGAAGTGCATGGATAACCTTTGCTTGGTCCTCTTCATACCAAGGTGACCAGCAAGGGGAACTTCATGCGCCAACTGCAGGAGGGAGGGCCTAACAGCAAGGGGAACCACCAACCTCCTATGGTCTCCTTCTGTACACTCTGTGGGCTCACTATACAGGAGTCCACCTTCCCAATAAATCCTATGCTTCCCAGGAGGCTCACCCTCAAGCTGGGAGCAGGCCTGTCTCCTTAGGCCTTCCAGAGATGGGCACTCACGTTGGCCTTTACTGAATTCGCCCTATCAGGACCTCCTTCAACTAACAAGTCTTTTAGTTCAGGATGATCGTTGGGGTCGAAAACTTCAGGCATCGCCACCTCCTCGTCAGGCCCGGGCGATTGACCAACTTCCTCCACCGCAGTGGTAGGCGAGCTCGGGGGAATATTCTCTTTCCCTCGTCTTGACTTGTAGACTCCCTTCGCCTTGGGTTTCCCCTTCGGCTGGGGCGGCGTATTGGACTTGGCCAATGCTGCCCGTGCTTGAGACCGTGTGTAGGGTCTTTCGGCAGTGTCTCCTACGAGCCCTAAAGCTCTGAGATCATTACCCAGCAAGACCTTTCCCGGGACGTTTCTCTGAATGCTCACTGGAATCCTGACTGCTGTAACATTTAAAGTAAGATTTACAGGGATCACGGGAAACATACGGAGGGGGCCGTCAGCAAACTTAGTGGGCATCAGAGTAGCTCTGGCAACTTCCTCTGAGTCTACCAAGGTAGAATCCACTACTGTTCGACTGCACCCACTATCCCTAAGAGCTGGAGTATCCACTCCATTGATCAGCACGCAGTCTTTAAAGTAGTGCTTGGTATTATCCGGAATCCTAGCATAAGCCTCTGCGACTTTAGGCTCCCAGGAACCCAGGGACACTAAAACTACCTCAGCCTCTATCCCGCTGGGAAATGAGTCTGAGGAGAAGGATGCTCCTGTAATCTCTTCTTCCTCGTAGGAGGAGAAGGCCAGATTAGCGGAGTGGACCCCCAAAGGTCTAACCTTACACCGGGGATCCCCCTTCACATGGTCAGTTGCTCCACAAGAAAAACAAGCCCCAGTGGGTCTGTTTACGTAGGGAGGCTTATTGTAACCAGAGTTCTGTTTCGGAGGCGAACCTCCACTACCCTGTGAGTTCTCTTGTGTCTTACCCTTGTTTTTCTTTTTGTGGCCCTTATGGGAAGAAGATTTAGCAGATTCCCCACCCTCCATATCTTTGGACTTTTTCCCTTCCTCCTGCTTACCAGGATTTTTGTCCTTATGGGACACTCGATGTGACACCCATAAGTCTGCTGCAATGGCCAGCTTCTTAGGATCTATCTCCTTCGAATCGGCCAAATGCTGCTTAAGCTCCGGGGAAGAAGAAGCAAAAATGTGTTCCAGCATGACCAGATTGATCATGCCTTCGAAGGTAGAAGCCTTATAACCTTCGACCCAGCCAGTTAAGTTTTTCAAAGATTCAGCGACATAAGATACCCAAGTACCACCTTCCTTTTTCTTATACTCTCGAAAACGCTTTAAATATTGGGCCGGAGTCTTCCCAAACTTTAAAATGAGAGTTTGCTTTAACATTGCGAAATCAGCCCGCTCAGCCTTCGACATTTCCATAATGGCACTGCAGCCAGAATGGGGCAGTCTACTGAGCAACCAAGCAATCTTATCAGCATTGTCAACTTCTTGAACCTCGCATGCATACTCAAACGCATTCAGCCAGTCCATAATGTCATTCCTTTCTTCATACACACTGAGCAGATCTTTCGGAAACCGTGGATGAGAGGAAGCCCCAGAGCCATGTCCAGGACCCTTGGACCCATTTGCAACCTGAAGCTTGGCCAGTTCCAACTGGTGATCCCTGTCTTTCTGTTTTTCTGCCTGTTCGATTTTTAGTTTGGCTATGCTGAATTCAAGCTCCTGCTGCCTAAACCGCAGCTCTTGCTTCTTGAATTCAAGCATAGCCTCCCCATCAACAAACATTAGACATCACATCCTCCCTGTCCTCGTGGTCGCGATGGATCAGTGCAGCGGCAGAACCGTCGGTTCTACCAGTGAGAGCAGCCCCACCACCTTCTGCACTGTCCTCGGAAGTTATAGCGTCAAGCTGCGCTTCTTGCCACGCCACGATTCTCTGGATCATTTCCAATTTAGTGCCTTGAGAGGAAACACCTCTCTCCGCACACATCTTCTTCAATGTTTCTGATTTGGAAGCATTTAAAGTTAACAAGGTATTTGCTTCCATACTGTTTGATAGGACTATGGCCTTTTTAAAGTTATATTACAACAATTCACTACGTGTACTGTTTGGAATAACCTGAAATGCCTAAGTTCGAGCGCAACACTGGATACCTTCAGTCGTATCCCACCGCTGTACACCAATTTGTTAAGACGGATTTCTGAACTCTGTCCTGGTGGCGCAGAAGTTCAGAAGGCCAACCTAATTACTTGGAACAGGGTAACCTCTGGACGAGCCAGACCAATCAAGGTAGCGATCGCGGCGGTCAAGACTAGGTCTCAAGAGGGGTGAGGGTGACTGAAAGCCTGCAATGAGCACACAAAGCAAGAGCGCTTACAAACTACTCCAAACAGTTGTTATATCAAAAATAGATACACATTTATTTTAAGGCCTTTAAAATAATGACCGTAGCGAGAAAATCACAATATCACAATATTAAACCAACACATACCATATCAACACAATATATATACAAATACACAGTCGCAAGCGTTTAAAGCACGAAATATGTAGTCCACCTGAAAGGAAAGGAAAACAGGCAGTGCGATAACGCTTTAGACTCAGTTCGCCTTCAGAGGCACCTAACTAGATGGAAGTCCGAGCCCTGCGAAGAGTGGAGCCTTGTGCTCAAAGTACCTGCCACGCCGGTGCCAACGGGCAAAAGGGGAAGCTCTTCGGAGGAAGTCAGGCAGTTCGGGTTAGTGCACAGCAGAAGGAGAACAGGTTCCGCAACTCAAGCGCAGCCTCCACAGCGGGCAGAAGCAGAGCGCGAGTACGGCCAAAAGGGTGCTGTTTTTACACAGCAGGGAAAGCAATGGGATACTGCAGGAGGGCGACCAGATCCTAGCTAAACTACTCACCGGTCCCCGAAGCAAGCAGACCCAGGCTTCTCCACGTTAGTTTCAGCAGCTGGCAGGTTCAGAAGAGCAGGGAACGCCTCGAAGTCGTGTAGAGCAAAAAGACGTCCCAATCGACGAAACCAGCACAGTTTGTTGCCGCAGCAGGACAACGGAGCGGCCGTGTGTATTCAAGCCAAATGTACACTCCTCCCTTCAGACTTGGGAACGCCAAGTGTACGAAGCGTGGGAGAGTGACAAGGACTCGAAATACAACACAACCTGGCGGCAGTTACAGAGCAGGACTCCCTTGTAAGCTGGTCAGTCAACTGGATGGCCCAGAGACACTTCCGAAGGCTTACTTGGCAGGAGATGATGAAGTCGCCGGGAATAGCTGTTCCTGCTATTCCAAAGGTCGAAGCACCAGTACAGACACTTCTGGTTCGATCCAAGGAGGAAAGGGTTTCACAGGACGACAGCAGTGCAAAGGAGGATTCCTTCAGCGGGTCACCAGCGATTCCTCGGTCCAGCCTCTTGGTTGCAGGATACTTGGCTCCTGTATTCCTTCGTTCGTGAGAACTCAGGAGATCGACATGGTAGTGGTGTTTCCAGCTCCCTCTTATCCACGGTTCCCTTCGCGCCAAAACGGAGGGGAGCCAATGGGAGATCCGCACATCAACACACATACCATACGTGGACCAATCACGGACCACGGTGGTCCCAGGCATTCACACCAGCCCAGACTCTCTGGCACCCAGGATGTGTATTGGGACCAGACATCCCAGCCCACACCCTGGAGGCACACAAACGACATGTAGAAGCCCGCGAAAGCAACCACGTTTCGCGGGAAAGTACATGCCCAAATAAGGAAGGCCCCGGGTCGCCCGACCTGGGGAAGGTGAAGGGAGCAAGACGGTCAGTGGACAGGACAAAGGAGCCTCGTGGACTGGCCATTTTGGGAGCCAGGCCACCATTTTGGGTTCAGTGCGAAAAACGTGCTCAGAACGCCAAAAGGAGCTCAAAATAAACAAAACGATCGCTGCCACCATTCCAGTCCCTGAATGACTTGCACCGATCAAATACCATCCTAAAAGAGTATCTAGGGCCCGTAGAAGGCTAGAGACCCAAGAGAGCTGTAACTTAGCTTACAGTGCCCTCTTGTGTCATGTTGCACTAAAGCCGCAACATGATAAACGAAACTACGGGAAACAGCGTTCCCCGGTACTGACTGTCTTAAGGGCATGTCAGTTTCCCCGTAAGAAAAGGAGCGAAAGCCCAGAGAAGTGCGGCAGAAGGCTGTACTTCTCTGGCAAAGTCAAGAACAAGGTTAAAAACAATAGCAAAAAGTTTAGGGGTTGCCACATGGAAGGAAAATTCCCTACAATTACGAAATCTTTCCTAACAAGATGTGATATCCAAGTCCTTCCCATTCCAATCCTGAGACCCTTCCTATAACATGAGATGTGATATCCAACTCCTTCTATTCCAACCTGAGACCCTTCCTATAGCATGAGATGTGATATCCAACTCCTTCCAAATCCAATCCTGATACCCTTCCGATAGCATGAGATGTGATATCCCAATGCTTCTACAAAACCTGACACCCATACCATGGCATGAGATGTGATATCAAACTCCCGTCCTATACCATGAGACTTGATATCTCAATGCTTCTAATACCAAACCTGAGACCGGTCCAATAACATGAGATGTGATATCCAAATCCTTCCCCTTCCAAACCTTAGACCCTTCCTTTATCATGAGATATGATATCCAAGTCCTTTCCATTCCATTCCTGAGACCCTTCCTATAGCATGAGATGTGATATCCAAGTCCTTCCCATTCCAATCCTGAGACCCTTCCTATAGCATGAGATGTGATATCTCAATGCTTCTAATACCAAACCTGAGACCCTTCCTATAACATGAGATGTGATATCCAAGTCCTTCCCATTCCAATCCCGAGACCCTTCCTATAGCATGAGATGTGATATCTCAATGCTTCTAATACCAAACCTGAGACCCTTCCTATAACATGAATTGTGATGTCCAAATCCTTCCCATTCCAATCCTGAGACCCTTCCGATAGCAGAGATGTGATATCTCAATTCTTATACCAAACCTAAGACCCTTCTGATAGCATGAGATGTGATATCTCAATGCTTCTAATACCAAACCTGAGATCCTTCCAATAACATGAGATATGATGTCCAAATCCCTCCCCTTCCAAACCTTAGACCATCCCTTTAGCATGAGATTTGATATCCAACTCATTCCCATTCCAATCCTGAGACCCTTCTGATGGCATGAGATGTGATATCTCAATGCCTCTAAAACCAAACCTGAGATCCTACCTCTAACATGAAATGTGATATCCAACTCCTTCCCCTTCCAACCCTGAGAGCCTTCGTATAGAATGAGATGTGATATCCAAGTCCTTCCCATTCCAATCCTGAGACCCTTCCTATAGCATGAGATATGATATCTCAATGCTTATACCAAACCTGAGAGCCTACCTATAGCATGAGATGTGATATCCAAGTCCATCCCATTCCAATCCTTAGATTCCATTCCAATCCAATCAATTCCAGCCGCTTCCGATAGCAGAGATGTGATATCTCAATGCTTATACCAAACCTGAGACCCTTCCTATAACATGAGATGTGATATCCAACTCCTTCCCGTTCCAAACCTGAGACACTAACTATAGCATATGTGATATCCAACTCCTTCCCATTCCAAACATGAGACCCTTCCTATAACAAGAAAGTAATATCCAACTCCTACCCATTCCAATCCTGAGACCCTTCCTATAGCAAGAGATGTGATATCCAAATCCTTCCCATTCCAATCCTGAGACCCTTCCTATAACATGAGATGTGATATCCAACTCCTTCCCATTCCAACCTGAGACACTTCCTATAGCATGAGAAGGGATATCCAACTCATTCCCAATCCAATCCTGAGACCCTTCCGATAGCAGAGATGTGATATCTCAATGCTTGTACCAAACCTGAGACCCTTCCTATGGCATGAGATGTGATATCCAACTCCTTGCCATTCAAATCCTGAGACCCTTCCTATAGCATGAGAAGGGATATCCAACTCCTTCCCAATCCAATCCTGAGACCCTTCCGATAGCAGCGACGTGATATCTCAATGCTTCTACCAAACCTGAGACCCTTCCTTTAGCATGAGATGTGATATCCAAATCCTTCACATTCCAATCCTGAGACCCTTCCTATAGCATGAGATGTGATATCTCAATGCTTCTAATACCAAACCTGAGATCCTTCCTATAACATGAGATCTGATATCCAACTCCTTCCATTCCAATCCTGAGACCCTTCCTATAGCATGAGATGTGACATCTCAATGCTTATACCAAACCTGAGACCCTTCCTATAGCATGAGATGTGATATCCAACTCCTTCCCATTCCAATCCTGAGACCCTTCCTATAGCATGAGATGTGATATCTCAATGCTTCTAATACCAAACCTGAGATCCTTCCTCTAACATGAAATGTGAGATCCAACTCCTTCCCTTTCCAAACCTAAGAGCCTATCTATAGCATGAGATGTGATATCCAAGTCCTTCACATTCCAACCCTTAGACCCTTCCCACAGCATGCAATATGATATCTCAATGATTCCAATAACAAACCTGAGACCCGTCCTATAACATGAGATGGGATATCCAACTCCTTCCTATTCCAATCCTGAGACTCTTCTGATAGCATGAGATGTGATATCTCAATGCTTCTAATACCAAACCTGAGATCCTTCCGATAGCATGAGATGTGATATCTCAATGCTTCTAATACCAAACCTGAGATCCTTCCTATAACATGAGATGTGATATCCAAATCCTTCCCCTTCCAAACCTGAGACCCTCCCTTTAGCATGAGATGTGATATCCAACTGCTTCCCATTCCAATCCTGAGACCCTTCCTATAGCATGAGATGTGATATCTCAATGCTTCTAATACCAAACCTGAGATCCTTCCTCTAACATGAAATGTGATATCCAACTCCTTCCCTTTCCAAACCTAAGAGCCTATCTATACCATGAGATGTGATATCCAAGTCCTTCCCATTCCAACCCTTAGACCCTTCCTACAGCATGCAATATGATATCTCAATGATTCTAATAACAAACCTGAGACCCGTCCTATAACATGAGATGGGATATCCAACTTCTTCCCATTCCAATCCTGAGACACTTCCGATAGCAGAGATGTGATATCTCAATGCTTATACCAAACCTGAGACCCTTCCTATAACATGAGATGTGATATCCAAATCCTTCCCGTTCCAAACCTGAGACCCTTCCTTTAGCATGAGATGTGATATCCAGCACCTTTCCATTCCAATCCTGAGACACTTCCTATAGCATGAGATGTGATATCTCAATGCTTCTAATATCAAAACTGAGACCCTCCCTATAGCATGATATGTGATATCTAAGTCCTTCCCATTCCAATCCTGAGACCCTCCCTATAGCATGAGATGTGATATCCAACTCCTTCCCATTCCAATCCTGAGACCCTTCCTATAGCATGAGATATGATATCTCAATACTTCTAATACCAAACGTGAGATCCTTCCGATAACATGAGATGTGATATCCAAATCCTTCCCCTTCCAATCCTGAGACCCTCCCTTTAGCATGAGATGTGATATCCAACTCCTTCCTATTCCAATCCTGAGACTCTTCTGATAGCATGAGATGTGATATCTCAATACTTCTAATACCAAACCTGAGATCCTTCCGATAGCATGAGATGTGATATCTCAATGCTTCTAATACCAAACCTGAGATCCTTCCTATAACATGAGATGTGATATCCGAATCCTTCCCCTTCCAAACCTGAGACCCTCCCTTTAGCATGAGATGTGATATCCAACTCCTTCCCATTCCATTCCTGAGACCCTTCTGATAGCATGAGATGTGATATCTCAATGCCTCTAATACCAAACCTGAGATCCTACCTCTAACATGAAATGTGATATCCAACTCTTTCCCCTTCCAAACCTGAGAGCCTTCCTATAGCATGAGATGTGATATCCAAGTCCTTCCCATTCCAATCCTGAGACCCTTCCTATAGCTTGAGATGTGATATCCAACTCCTTCCCATTCCAATTCTGAGACCCTTCCTATACTATGAGACTTGATATCTCAATGCTTCTAATACAAACGTGAGACCCGTAATATAACATGAGATGTGATATCCAAATCCTTCCCCTTCCAAACCTTAGACCCTTCCTTTATCATGAGATGTGATATCCAACTCCTTCCCATTCCAATCCTGAGATCCTTCCGATATCATGAGATGTGATATCTCAAAGCTTCTAATATCAAACTTGAGACCCTCCCTATAGCATGAGATGTGATATCCAAGTCCTTCCCATTCCAATCCTGAGACCCTTCCTATAGCATGAGATGTGATATCTCAATGCTTCTAATACCAAACCTGAGACCCTTCCTATAACATGAGATGGGAATATCCAACTCCTTCCCATTCCAATCCTGAGACCCTTCCGGTAGCAGAGATGTGATATCTCACTGCTTATACCAAACCTGAGATCCTTCCTATAACATGAGATGTGATATCCAACTCCTTCCCATTCCAATCCTCAGACCCTTTCTATAGCATGAGATGTGATATCTCAATGCTTCTAATATCAAACTTGAGACCCTACCTATAGCATGAGATGTGATATCCAAGACCTTCCCATTACAATCCTGAGACACTTCCTATAACATGAGATGTGATATCCAACTCCTTCCCATTCCAATCCTGAGACCCTTCCTATAGCATGAGATATGATATCTCAATACTTCTAATACCAAACGTGAGATCCTTCCGATAACATGAGATGTGATATCCAAATCCTTCCCCTTCCAAACCTGAGACCCTCCCTTTAGCATGAGATGTGATATCCAACTCCTTCCCATTCCAATCCTGAGACCCTTCTGATAGCATGAGATGTGATATCTCAATGCTTCTAATACCAAACCTGAGATCCTTCCTATAACATGAGATGTGATATCCAAATCCTTTCCCTTCCAAACCTGAGACCCTCCCTTTAGCATGAGATGTGATATCCAACTCCTTCCCATTCCATTACCGAGACCCTTCTGATAGCATGAGATGTGATATCTCAATGCCTCTAATACCAAACCTGAGATCCTACCTCTAACATGAAATGTGATATCCAACTCTTTCCCCTTCCAAACCTGAGAGCCTTCCTATAGCATGAGATGTGATATCCAAGTCCTTCCCATTCCAATCCTGAGACCCTTCCTATAGCTTGAGATGTGATATCCAACTCCTTCCCATTCCAATTCTGAGACCCTTCCTATACTCTGAGACTTGATATCTCAATGCTTCTAATACCAAACCTGAGACCCGTAATATAACATGAGATGTGATATCCAAATCCTTCCCCTTCCAAACCTTAGACCCTTCCTTTATCATGAGATGTGATATCCAACTCCTTCCCATTCCAATCCTGAGACCCTTCCGATATCATGAGATGTGATATCTCAAAGCTTCTAATATCAAACTTGAGACCCTCCCTATAGCATGAGATGTGATATCCAAGTCCTTCCCATTCCAATCCTGAGACCCTTCCTATAGCATGAGATGTGATATCTCAATGCTTCTAATACCAAACCTGAGACCCTTCCTATTACATGAGATGGGAATATCCAACTCCTTCCCATTCCAATCCTGAGACCCTTCCGATAGCAGAGATGTGATATCTCAATGCTTATACCAAACCTGAGACCCTTCGTATGGCATGAGATGTGATATCCAACTCCTTGCCATTCAAATCCTGAGACCCTTCCTATAGCATGAGAAGGGATATCCAACTCCTTCCCAATCCAATCCTGAGACCCTTCCGATAGCAGAGACGTGATATCTCAATGCTTCTACCAAACCTGAGACCCTTCCTTTAGCATGAGATGTGATATCCAAATCCTTCACATTCCAATCCTGAGACCCTTCCTATAGCATGAGATGTGATATCTCAATGATTCTAATACCAAACCTGAGATCCTTCCTATAACATGAGATGTGATATCCAATTCCTTCCCATTCCAAACCTGAGACCCTTCCTATAACATGAGATGGGATATCCAACTCCTTCCCATTCCAATCCTGAGACCTTTCCGATAGCAGAGATGTGATATCTCAATGCTTATACCAAACCTGAGAACCTTCCTATGGCCTGAGATGTCATATACAACTCCTTCCCATTCCAATCCTGAGACCCTTCCTTTAGCATGATATGTGATATCTCAATGCTTATACCAAATCTGAGACCCTTCCTATAGCATGAGATGTGATATCCAATTCCTTCCCATTCCAATCCTGAGACCCTTCCTATAGCATGAGATGTGATATTTCAATGCTTATACCAAACCTGAGAGCCTACCTATAGCATGAGATGTGATATCCAAGTCCATCCCATTCCAATCCTTAGACCCTTCCTACAACATGCAATGTGATATCTCAATTATTCTAATACCAAACCAGAGACTCTTCCTATAACATGAGATGGGATATCCAACTCCTTCCCATTCCAATCCTGAGCCGCTTCCGATAGCAGAGATGTGATATCTCAATGCTTATACCAAACCTGAGACCCTTCCTATAACATGAGATGTGATATCCAACTCCTTCCCATTCCAAACCTGAGACACTAACTATAGCATATGTGATATCCAACTCCTTCCCATTCCAAACATGAGACCCTTCCTATAGCAAGAAAGTAATATCCAACTCCTACCCATTCCAATCCTGAGACCCTTCCTATAGCAAGAGATGTGATATCCAAATCCTTCCCATTCCAATCCTGAAACCCTTCCTATAACATGAGATGTGATATCCAACTCCTTCCCATTCCAACCTGAGACACTTCCTATAGCATGAGAAGGGATATCCAACTGCTTCCCATTCCAATCCTGAGACCCTTCCTATAGCATGAGATGTGATATCTCAATGCTTCTAATACCAAACCTGAGATCCTTCCTCTAACATGAAATGTGATATCCAACTCCTTCCCTTTCCAAACCTAAGAGCCTATCTATACCATGAGATGTGATATCCAAGTCCTTCCCATTCCAACCCTTAGACCCTTCCTACAGCATGCAATATGATATCTCAATGATTCTAATAACAAACCTGAGACCCGTCCTATAACATGAGATGGGATATCCAACTCCTTCCCATTCCAATCCTGAGACACTTCCGATAGCAGAGATGTGATATCTCAATGCTTATACCAAACCTGAGACCCTTCCTATAACATGAGATGTGATATCCAAATCCTTCCCGTTCCAAACCTGAGACCCTTCCTTTAGCATGAGATGTGATATCCAGCACCTTTCCATTCCAATCCTGAGACACTTCCTATAGCATGAGATGTGATATCTCAATGCTTCTAATATCAAAACTGAGACCCTCCCTATAGCATGATATGTGATATCTAAGTCCTTCCCATTCCAATCCTGAGACCCTCCCTATAGCATGAGATGTGATATCCAACTCCTTCCCATTCCAATCCTGAGACCCTTCCTATAGCATGAGATATGATATCTCAATACTTCTAATACCAAACGTGAGATCCTTCCGATAACATGAGATGTGATATCCAAATCCTTCCCCTTCCAATCCTGAGACCCTCCCTTTAGCATGAGATGTGATATCCAACTCCTTCCTATTCCAATCCTGAGACTCTTCTGATAGCATGAGATGTGATATCTCAATACTTCTAATACCAAACCTGAGACCCTTCTGATAGCATGAGATGTGATATCTCAATGCCTCTAATACCAAACCTGAGATCCTACCTCTAACATGAAATGTGATATCCAACTCTTTCCCCTTCCAAACCTGAGAGCCTTCCTATAGCATGAGATGTGATATCCAAGTCCTTCCCATTCCAATCCTGAGACCCTTCCTATAGCTTGAGATGTGATATCCAACTCCTTCCCATTCCAATTCTGAGACCCTTCCTATACTATGAGACTTGATATCTCAATGCTTCTAATACAAACGTGAGACCCGTAATATAACATGAGATGTGATATCCAAATCCTTCCCCTTCCAAACCTTAGACCCTTCCTTTATCATGAGATGTGATATCCAACTCCTTCCCATTCCAATCCTGAGACCCTTCCGATATCATGAGATGTGATATCTCAAAGCTTCTAATATCAAACTTGAGACCCTCCCTATAGCATGAGATGTGATATCCAAGTCCTTCCCATTCCAATCCTGAGACCCTTCCTATAGCATGAGATGTGATATCTCAATGCTTCTAATACCAAACCTGAGACCCTTCCTATAACATGAGATGGGAATATCCAACTCCTTCCCATTCCAATCCTGAGACCCTTCCGGTAGCAGAGATGTGATATCTCAATGCTTATACCAAACCTGAGATCCTTCCTATAACATGAGATGTGATATCCAACTCCTTCCCATTCCAATCCTGAGACACTTCCTATAGCATGAGATGTGATATCTCACTGCTTATACCAAACCTGAGACCCTTCCCATAGCATGAGATGTGATATCCAACTCCTTCCCATTCCAATCCTCAGACCCTTCCTATAGCATGAGATGTGATATCTCAATGCTTCTAATATCAAACTTGAGACCCTACCTATAGCATGAGATGTGATATCCAAGTCCTTCCCATTACAATCCTGAGACACTTCCTATAACATGAGATGTGATATCCAACTCCTTCCCATTCCAATCCTGAGACCCTTCCTATAGCATGAGATATGATATCTCAATACTTCTAATACCAAACGTGAGATCCTTCCGATAACATGAGATGTGATATCCAAATCCTTCCCCTTCCAAACCTGAGACCCTCCCTTTAGCATGAGATGTGATATCCAACTCCTTCCCATTCCAATCCTGAGACCCTTCTGATAGCATGAGATGTGATATCTCAATGCTTCTAATACCAAACCTGAGATCCTTCCTATAACATGAGATGTGATATCCAAATCCTTTCCCTTCCAAACCTGAGACCCTCCCTTTAGCATGAGATGTGATATCCAACTCCTTCCCATTCCATTCCCGAGACCCTTCTGATAGCATGAGATGTGATATCTCAATGCCTCTAATACCAAACCTGAGATCCTACCTCTAACATGAAATGTGATATCCAACTCTTTCCCCTTCCAAACCTGAGAGCCTTCCTATAGCATGAGATGTGATATCCAAGTCCTTCCCATTCCAATCCTGAGACCCTTCCTATAGCTTGGGATGTGATATCCAACTCCTTCCCATTCCAATTCTGAGACCCTTCCTATACTCTGAGACTTGATATCTCAATGCTTCTAATACCAAACCTGAGACCCGTAATATAACATGAGATGTGATATCCAAATCCTTCCCCTTCCAAACCTTAGACCCTTCCTTTATCATGAGATGTGATATCCAACTCCTTCCCATTCCAATCCTGAGACCCTTCCTATAGCATGAGATGTGATATCTCAATGCTTCTAATACCAAACCTGAGACCCTTCCTATTACATGAGATGGGAATATCCAACTCCTTCCCATTCCAATCCTGAGACCCTTCCGATAGCAGAGATGTGATATCTCAATGCTTATACCAAACCTGAGACCCTTCGTATGGCATGAGATGTGATATCCAACTCCTTGCCATTCAAATCCTGAGACCCTTCCTATAGCATGAGAAGGGATATCCAACTCCTTCCCAATCCAATCCTGAGACCCTTCCGATAGCAGAGACGTGATATCTCAATGCTTCTACCAAACCTGAGACCCTTCCTTTAGCATGAGATGTGATATCCAAATCCTTCACATTCCAATCCTGAGACCCTTCCTATAGCATGAGATGTGATATCTCAATGATTCTAATACCAAACCTGAGATCCTTCCTATAACATGAGATGTGATATCCAATTCCTTCCCATTCCAAACCTGAGACCCTTCCTATAACATGAGATGGGATATCCAACTCCTTCCCATTCCAATCCTGAGACCTTTCCGATAGCAGAGATGTGATATCTCAATGCTTATACCAAACCTGAGAACCTTCCTATGGCCTGAGATGTCATATACAACTCCTTCCCATTCCAATCCTGAGACCCTTCCTTTAGCATGATATGTGATATCTCAATGCTTATACCAAATCTGAGACCCTTCCTATAGCATGAGATGTGATATCCAATTCCTTCCCATTCCAATCCTGAGACCCTTCCTATAGCATGAGATGTGATATTTCAATGCTTATACCAAACCTGAGAGCCTACCTATAGCATGAGATGTGATATCCAAGTCCATCCCATTCCAATCCTTAGACCCTTCCTACAACATGCAATGTGATATCTCAATTATTCTAATACCAAACCAGAGACTCTTCCTATAACATGAGATGGGATATCCAACTCCTTCCCATTCCAATCCTGAGCCGCTTCCGATAGCAGAGATGTGATATCTCAATGCTTATACCAAACCTGAGACCCTTCCTATAACATGAGATGTGATATCCAACTCCTTCCCGTTCCAAACCTGAGACACTAACTATAGCATATGTGATATCCAACTCCTTCCCATTCCAAACATGAGACCCTTCCTATAGCAAGAAAGTAATATCCAACTCCTACCCATTCCAATCCTGAGACCCTTCCTATAGCAAGAGATGTGATATCCAAATCCTTCCCATTCCAATCCTGAGACCCTTCCTATAACATGAGATGTGATATCCAACTCCTTCCCATTCCAACCTGAGACACTTCCTATAGCATGAGAAGGGATATCCAACTCCTTCCCAATCCAATCCTGAGACCCTTTCGATAGCAGAGATGTGATATCTCAATGCTTATACCAAACCTGAGACCCTTCCTATAGCATGAAAAGGGATATCCAACTCCTTCCCAATCCAATCCTGAGACCCTTCCGATAGCAGAGACGTGATATCTCAATGCTTCTACCAAACCTGAGACCCTTCCTTTAGCATGAGATGTGATATCCAAATCCTTCACATTCCAATCCTGAAACCCTTCCTATAGCATGAGATTTGATATCTCAATCCTTCTAATACCAAACCTGAGATCCTTCCTATAACATGAGATGTGATATCCAATTACTTCCCATTCCAAACCTGAGACCCTTCCTATTGGATGAGATGTGATATCCAACTCCTTCCCATTCCAACCCTGAGACCCTTCCTATAGCATGAGATGTGATGTCTCAATGCTTCTAATACCAAACCTGAGATCCTTCCTATAACATGAGATGTGATATCCAACTCCTTCCATTCCAATCCTGAGACCCGTCCTATAGCATGAGATGTGATATCTCAATGCTTATACCAAACCTGAGACCCTTCCTATAGCATGAGATGTGATATCCAACTCCTTCCCATTCCAATCCTGAGACCCTTCCTATAGCATGAGATGTGATATCTCAATGCTTCTAATACCAAACCTGAGATCCTTCCTCTAACATGAAATGTGATATCCAACTCCTTCCCTTTCCAAACCTAAGAGCCTATCTATAGCATGAGATGTGATATCCAAGTCCTTCACATTCCAACCCTTAGACCCTTCCTACAGCATGCAATATGATATCTCAATGATTCTAATAACAAACCTGAGACCCGTCCTATAACATGAGATGGGATATCCAACTCCTTCCCATGCCAATCCTGAGACACTTCCGATAGCAGAGATGTGATATCTCAATGTTTATACCAAACCTGAGACCCTTCCTATAACATGAGATGTGAAATTTAACTCCTTCCCGTTCCAAACCTGAGACCCTTCCTTTAGCATGAGATGTGATATCCTTCCCATTCCAATCCTGAGACACTTCCGATAGCATGAGATGTGATATCTCAATGCTTCTAATATCAAAACTGAGACCCTCCCTATAGCATGATATGTGATATCTAAGTCCTTCCCATTCCAATCCTGAGACCCTTCCTATAGCATGAGATGTGATATCGCAATGCTTCTACCAAACCTGAGACCCTTCCTTTAGCATGAGATGTGATATCCAACTCCTTCCCATTCCAATCCTGAGACCCTTCCTATAGCATGAGATGTGATATCTCAATACTTCTAATATCAAACCTGAGATCCTTCCGATAACATGAGATGTGATATCTCAATACTTCTAATACCAAACCTGAGATCCATCCTATAACATGAGATGTGATATCCAACTCCTTCCCTTTCCAAACCTAAGAGCCTATCTATAGCATGAGATGTGATATCCAGGTCCTTCCCATTCCAATCCTTAGACCCTTCCTACAGCATGCAATATGATATCTCAATGATTCTAATAACAAACCTGAGACCCGTCCTATAGCATGAGATATGATATCCAAGTCCTTCCCATTCCAATCCTGAGACCCTTCCTATAACATGAAATGTGATATCCAACTCCTTCCCATTCCAACCTGAGACCCTTCCTATAGCATGAGATGGGATATCCAACTTCTTCCAAATCCAATACTGATACCCTTCCGATAGCATGAGATGTGATATCCCAATGCTTCTACCAAACCTGAGACCCATACTATGGCATGAGATGTGATATCAAACTCCTTCCCATTCCAATCCTGAGACCCTTCCTATAGCTTGAGGTGTGATATCCAACTCCTTCCCATTCCAATTCTGAGACCCTTCGTATACCATGAGACTTGATATCTCAATGCTTCTAATACCAAACCTGAGACCCGTCCTATAACATGAGATGTGATATCCAAATCCTTCCCCTTCCAAACCTTAGACCCTTCCTTTATCATGAGATGTGATATCCAACTCCTTCCCATTCCAATCCTGAGACCCTTCCGATATCATGAGATTTGTTATCTCAATGCTTCTAATATCAAACTTGAGACCCTCCCTATAGCATGAGATGTGACATCCAAGTCCTTCCCATTCCAATCCTGAGACCCTTCCTATAGCATGAGATGTGATATCTCTATGCTTCTAATACCAAACCTGAGACCCTTCCTATAACATGAGATGGGATATCCAACTCCTTCCCATTCCAATCCTGAGACCTTTCCGATAGCAGAGATGTGATATCTCAATGCTTATACCAAACCTGAGAACCTTCCTATGGCCTGAGATGTCATATACAACTCCTTCCCATTCCAATCCTGAGACCCTTCCTTTAACATGAGATGTGATATCTCAATGCTTATACCAAATCTGAGACCCTTCCTATAGCATGAGATGTGATATCCAATTCCTTCCCATTCCAATCCTGAGACCCTTCCTATAGCATGAGATGTGATATCTCAATGCTTATACCAAAACTGAGAGCCTACCTATAGCATGAGATGTGATATCCAAGTCCACCCCATTCCAATCCTTAGACCCTTCCTACAGCATGCGATGTGATATCTCAATGATTCTAATACCAAACCAGAGACTCTTCCTATAACATGAGATGGGATATCCAACTCCTTCCCATTCAAATCCTGAGCCGCTTCCGATAGCAGAGATGTGATATCTCAATGCTTATACCAAACCTGAGACCCTTCCTATAACATGAGATGTGATATCCAACTCCTTCCCGTTCCAAACCTGAGACACTAACTATAGCATATTTGATATCCAACTCCTTCCCATTCCAAACATGAGACCCTTCCTGTAGCAAGAAAGTAATATCCAACTCCTACCCATTCCAATCCTGAGACCCTTCCTATAGCAAGAGATGTGATATCCAAATCCTTCCCATTCCAATCCTGAGACCCTTCCTATAACATGAGATGTGATATCCAACTCCTTCCCATTCCAACCTGAGACACTTCCTATAGCATGAGAAGGGATATCCAACTCCTTCCCAATCCAATCCTGAGACCCTTCCGATAGCAGAGATGTGATATCTCAATGCTTAAACCAAACCTGAGACCCTTCCTGTGGCATGAGATGTGATATCCAACTCCTTGCCATTCAAATCCTGAGACCCTTCCTATAGCATGAAAAGGGATATCCAACTCCTTCCCAATCCAATCCTGAGACCCTTCCGATAGCAGAGACGTGATATCTCAATGCTTCTACCAAAACTGAGACCCTTCCTTTAGCATGAGATGTGATATCCAAATCCTTCACATTCCAATCCTGAGACCCTTCCTATAGCATGAGATGTGATATCTCAATGCTTCTAATACCAAACCTGAGATCCTTCCTATAACATGAGATGTGATATCCAATTCCTTCCCATTCCAAACCTGAGACCCTTCCTATTGGATGAATTGTGATATCCAACTCCTTCCCATTCCAACCCTGAGACCCTTCCTATAGCATGAGATGTGATGTCTCAATGATTCTAATACCAAACCTGAGATCCTTCCTATAACATGAGATGTGATATCCAACTCCTTCCATTACAATCCTGAGACCCGTCCTATAGCATGAGATGTGATATTTCAATGCTTATACCAAACCTGAGACCCTTCCTATAGCATGAGATGTGATATCCAACTCCTTCCCATTCCAACCTGAGACACTTCCTATAGCATGAGAAGGGATATCCAACTCCTTCCCAATCCAATCCTGAGACCCTTCCGATAGCAGAGATGTGATATCTCAATGCTTATACCAAACCTGAGACCCTTCCTATGGCATGAGATGTGATATCCAACTCCTTGCCATTCAAATCCTGAGACCCTTCCTATAGCATGAGAAGGGATATCCAACTCCTTCCCAATCCAATCCTGAGACCCTTCCGATAGCAGCGACGTGATATCTCAATGCTTCTACCAAACCTGAGACCCTTCCTTTAGCATGAGATGTGATATCCAAATCCTTCACATTCCAATCCTGAGACTCTTCCTTTAGCATGAGATGTGATATCTCAATGCTTATACCAAATCTGAGACCCTTCCTATAGCATGAGATGTGATATCCAATTCCTTCCCATTCCAATCCTGAGACCCTTCCTATAGCATGAGATGTGATATCTCAATGCTTATACCAAACCTGAGAGCCTACCTATAGCATGAGATGTGATATCCAAGTCCATCCCATTCCAATCCTTTGACCCTTCCTACAGCATGCGATGTGATATCTCAATGATTCTACCAAACCAGAGACTCTTCCTATAACATGAGATGGGATATCCAACTCCTTCCCATTCCAATCCTGAGCCGCTTCCGATAGCAGAGATGTGATATCTCAATGCTTATACCAAGCCTGAGACCCTTCCTATAACATGAGATGTGATATCCAACTCCTTCCCGTTCCAAACCTGAGACACTAACTATAGCATATGTGATATCCAACTCCTTCCCATTCCAAACATGAGACCCTTCCTATTGCAAGAAAGTAATATCCAACTCCTACCCATTCCAATCCTGAGACCCTTCCTATAGCAAGAGATGTGATATCCAAATCCTTCCCATTCCAATCCTGAGACCCTTCCTATAACATGAGATGTGATATCCAACTCCTTCCCATTCCAACCTGAGACACTTCCTATAGCATGAGAAGGGATATCCAACTCCTTCCCATTCCAACCCTGAGACCCTTCCTATAGCATGAGATGTGATGTCTCAATGCTTCTAATACCAAACCTGAGATCCTTCCTATAACATGAGATGTGATATCCAACTCCTTCCATTCCAATCCTGAGACCCGTCCTATAGCATGAGATGTGATATCTCAATGCTTATACCAAACCTGAGACCCTTCCTATAGCATGAGATGTGATATCCAACTGCTTCCCATTCCAATCCTGAGACCCTTCCTATAGCATGAGATGTGATATCTCAATGCTTCTAATACCAAACCTGAGATCCTTCCTCTAACATGAAATGTGATATCCAACTCCTTCCCTTTCCAAACCTGAGACACATCCGATAGCAGAGATGTGATATCTCAATGCTTATACCAAACCTGAGACCCTTCCTATAACATGAGATGTGATATCCAAATCCTTCCCATTCCAATCCTGAGACACTTCCTATAGCATGAGATGTGATATCTCAATGCTTCTAATATCAAAACTGAGACCCTCCCTATAGCATGATATGTGATATCTAAGTCCTTCCCATTCCAATCCTGAGACCCTCCCTATAGCATGAGATGTGATATACAACTCCTTCCCATTCCAATCCTGAGACCCTTCCTATAGCATGAGATATGATATCTCAATACTTCTAATACCAAACGTGAGATCCTTCCGATAACATGAGATGTGATATCCAAATCCTTCCCCTTCCAATCCTGAGACCCTCCCTTTAGCATGAGATGTGATATCCAACTCCTTCCTATTCCAATCCTGAGACTCTTCTGATAGCATGAGATGTGATATCTCAATGCTTCTAATACCAAACCTGAGATCCTTCCGATAGCATGAGATGTGATATCTCAATGCTTCTAATAGCAAACCTGAGATCCTTCCTATAACATGAGATGTGATATCCAATTCCTTCCCCTTCCAAACCTGAGACCCTCCCTTTAGCATGAGATGTGATATCCAACTCCTTCCCATTCCATTCCTAAGACCCTTCTGATAGCATGAGATGTGATATCTCAATGCCTCTAATACCAAACCTGAGATCCTACCTCTAACATGAAATGTGATATCCAACTATTTCCCCTTCCAAACCTGAGAGCCTTCCTATAGCATAAGATGTGATATCCAAGTCCTTCCCATTCCAATCCTGAGACCCTTCCTATAGCTTGAGATGTGATATCCAACTCCTTCCCATTCCAATTCTGAGACCCTTCCTATACTATGAGACTTGATATCTCAATGCTTCTAATACAAACGTGAGACCCGTAATATAACATGAGATGTGATATCCAAATCCTTCCCCTTCCAAACCTTAGACCCTTCCTTTATCATGAGATGTGATATCCAACTCCTTCCCATTCCAATCCTGAGACCCTTCCGATATCATGAGATGTGATATCTCAAAGCTTCTAATATCAAACTTGAGACCCTCCCTATAGCATGAGATGTGATATCCAAGTCCTTCCCATTCCAATCCTGAGACCCTTCCTATAGCTTGAGGTGTGATATCCAACTCCTTCCCATTCCAATTCTGAGACCCTTCTTATACCATGAGACTTGATATCTCAATGCTTCTAATACCAAACCTGAGACCCGTCCTATAACATGAGATGTGATATCCAAATCCTTCCCCTTCCAAACCTTAGACCCTTCCTTTATCATGAGATGTGATATCCAACTCCTTCCCATTCCAATCCTGAGACCCTTCCGATATCATGAGATTTGTTATCTCAATGCTTCTAATATCAAACTTGAGACCCTCCCTAAAGCATGAGATGTGACATCCAAGTCCTTCCCATTCCAATCCCGAGACCCTTCCTATAACATGAGATGTGATATCCAACTCCTTCCCATTCCAACCTGAGACACTTCCTATAGCATGAGAAGGGATATCTAACTCCTTCCCAATCCAATCCTGAGACCCTTCCGATAGCAGAGATGTGATATCTGAATGCTTATACCAAACCTGAGACCCTTCCTATGGCATGAGATGTGATATCCAACTCCTTGCCATTCAAATCCTGAGACCCTTCCTATAGCATGAGATGTGATATCTCTATGCTTCTAATACCAAACCTGAGACCCTTCCTATAACATGAGATGGGATATCTCAATGATTCTACCAAACCAGAGACTCTTCCTATAACATGAGATGGGATATCCAACTCCTTCCCATTCCAATCCTGAGCCGCTTCCGATAGCAGAGATGTGATATCTCAATGCTTATACCAAGCCTGAGACCCTTCCTATAACATGAGATGTGATATCCAACTCCTTCCCGTTCCAAACCTGAGACACTAACTATAGCATATGTGATATCCAACTCCTTCCCATTCCAAACATGAGACCCTTCCTATTGCAAGAAAGTAATATCCAACTCCTACCCATTCCAATCCTGAGACCCTTCCTATAGCAAGAGATGTGATATCCAAATCCTTCCCATTCCAATCCTGAGACCCTTCCTATAACATGAGATGTGATATCCAACTCCTTCCCATTCCAACCTGAGACACTTCCTATAGCATGAGAATGGATATCCAACTCCTTCCCAATCCAATCCTGAGACCCTTCCGATAGCAGAGATGTGATATCTCAATGCTTATACCAAACCTGAGACCCTTCCTATGGCATGAGATGTGATATCCAACTCCTTCCCAATCCAATCCTGAGACCCTTCCGATAGCAGAGACGTGATATCTCAATGCTTCTACCAAACCTGAGACCCTTCCTTTAGCATGAGATGTGATATCCAAATCCTTCACATTCCAATCCTGAGACCCTTCCTATAGCATGAGATGTGATATCTCAATGCTTCTAATACCAAACCTGAGATCCTTCCTATAACATGAGATGTGATATCCAATTCCTTCCCATTCCAAACCTGAGACCCTTCCTATTGGATGAGATGTGATATCCAACTCCTTCCCATTCCAACCCTGAGACCCTTCCTATAGCATGAGATGTGATGTCTCAATGCTTCTAATACCAAACCTGAGATCCTTCCTATAACATGAGATGTGATATCCAACTCCTTCCATTCCAATCCTGAGACCCGTCCTATAGCATGAGATGTGATATCTCAATGCTTATACCAAACCTGAGACCCTTCCTATAGCATGAGATGTGATATCCAACTGCTTCCCATTCCAATCCTGAGACCCTTCCTATAGCATGAGATGTGATATCTCAATGCTTCTAATACCAAACCTGAGATCCTTCCTCTAACATGAAATGTGATATCCAACTCCTTCCCTTTCCAAACCTGAGACACTTCCGATAGCAGAGATGTGATATCTCAATGCTTATACCAAACCTGAGACCCTTCCTATAACATGAGATGTGATATCCAAATCCTTCCCATTCCAATCCTGAGACACTTCCTATAGCATGAGATGTGATATCTCAATGCTTCTAATATCAAAACTGAGACCCTCCCTATAGCATGATATGTGATATCTAAGTCCTTCCCATTCCAATCCTGAGACCCTCCCTATAGCATGAGATGTGATATCCAACTCCTTCCCATTCCAATCCTGAGACCCTTCCTATAGCATGAGACATGATATCTCAATACTTCTAATACCAAACGTGAGATCCTTCCGATAACATGAGATGTGATATCCAAATCCTTCCCCTTCCAATCCTGAGACCCTCCCTTTAGCATGAGATGTGATATCCAACTCCTTCCTATTCCAATCCTGAGACTCTTCTGATAGCATGAGATGTGATATCTCAATGCTTCTAATACCAAACCTGAGATCCTTCCGATAGCATGAGATGTGATATCTCAATGCTTCTAATAGCAAACCTGAGATCCTTCCTATAACATGAGATGTGATATCCAAATCCTTCCCCTTCCAAACCTGAGACCCTCCCTTTAGCATGAGATGTGATATCCAACTCCTTCCCATTCCATTCCTAAGACCCTTCTGATAGCATGAGATGTGATATCTCAATGCCTCTAATACCAAACCTGAGATCCTACCTCTAACATGAAATGTGATATCCAACTATTTCCCCTTCCAAACCTGAGAGCCTTCCTATAGCATAAGATGTGATATCCAAGTCCTTCCCATTCCAATCCTGAGACCCTTCCTATAGCTTGAGATGTGATATCCAACTCCTTCCCATTCCAATTCTGAGACCCTTCCTATACTATGAGAGTTGATATCTCAATGCTTCTAATACAAACGTGAGACCCGTAATATAACATGAGATGTGATATCCAAATCCTTCCCCTTCCAAACCTTAGACCCTTCCTTTATCATGAGATGTGATATCCAACTCCTTCCCATTCCAATCCTGAGACCCTTCCGATATCATGAGATGTGATATCTCAAAGCTTCTAATATCAAACTTGAGACCCTCCCTATAGCATGAGATGTGATACCCAAGTCCTTCCCATTCCAATCCTGAGACCCTTCCTATAGCTTGAGGTGTGATATCCAACTCCTTCCCATTCCAATTCTGAGACCCTTCTTATACCATGAGACTTGATATCTCAATGCTTCTAATACCAAACCTGAGACCCGTCCTATAACATGAGATGTGATATCCAAATCCTTCCCCTTCCAAACCTTAGACCCTTCCTTTATCATGAGATGTGATATCCAACTCCTTCCCATTCCAATCCTGAGACCCTTCCGATATCATGAGATTTGTTATCTCAATGCTTCTAATATCAAACTTGAGACCCTCCCTAAAGCATGAGATGTGACATCCAAGTCCTTCCCATTCCAATCCCGAGACCCTTCCTATAACATGAGATGTGATATCCAACTCCTTCCCATTCCAACCTGAGACACTTCCTATAGCATGAGAAGGGATATCTAACTCCTTCCCAATCCAATCCTGAGACCCTTCCGATAGCAGAGATGTGATATCTGAATGCTTATACCAAACCTGAGACCCTTCCTATGGCATGAGATGTGATATCCAACTCCTTGCCATTCAAATCCTGAGACCCTTCCTATAGCATGAGATGTGATATCTCTATGCTTCTAATACCAAACCTGAGACCCTTCCTATAACATGAGATAGGATATCCAACTCCTTCCCATTCCAATCCTGAGACCCTTCCGATAGCAGAGATGTGATATCTCAATGCTTATACCAAACCTGAGAACCTTCCTATGGCCTGAGATGTCATATACAACTCCTTCCCATTCCAATCCTGAGACCCTTCCTTTAGCATGAGATGTGATATCTCAATGCTTATACCAAATCTGAGACCCTTCCTATAGCATGAGATGTGATATCCAATTCCTTCCCATTCCAATCCTGAGACCCTTCCTATAGCATGAGATGTGATATCTCAATGCTTATACCAAACCTGAGAGCCTACCTATAGCATGAGATGTGATATCCAAGTCCATCCCATTCCAATCCTTAGACCCTTCCTACAGCATGCAATGTGATATCTCAATGATTCTAATACCAAACCAGAGACTCTTCCTATAACATGAGATGGGATATCCAACTCCTTCCCATTCCAATCCTGAGCCGCTTCCGATAGCAGAGATGTGATATCTCAATGCTTATACCAAACCTGAGACCCTTCCTATAACATGAGATGTGATATCCAACTCCTTCCGTTCCAAACCTGAGACACTAACTATAGCATATGTGATATCCAACTCCTTCCCATTCCAAACATGAGACCCTTCCTATAGCAAGAAAGTAATATCCAACTCCTACCCATTCCAATCCTGAGACCCTTCCTATAGCAAGAGATGTGATATCCAAATCCTTCCCATTCCAATCCTGAGACCCTTCCGATAGCATAGATGTGATATCTCAATGCTTATACCAAACCTGAGACCCTTCCTATGGCATGAGATGTGATATCCAACTCCTTCCCAATCCAATCCTGAGACCCTTCCGATAGCAGAGACGTGATATCTCAATGCTTCTACCAAACCTGAGACCCTTCCTTTAGCATGAGATGTGATATCCAAATCCTTCACATTCCAATCCTGAGACCCTTCCTATAGCATGAGATGTGATATCTCAATGCTTCTAATACCAAACCTGAGATCCTTCCTATAACATGAGATGTGATATCCAATTCCTTCCCATTCCAAACCTGAGACCCTTCCTATTGGATGCGATGTGATATCCAACTCCTTCCCATTCCAACCCTGAGACCCTTCCTATAGCATGAGATGTGATGTCTCAATGCTTCTAATACCAAACCTGAGATCCTTCCTATAACATGAGATGTGATATCCAACTCCTTCCATTCAAATCCTGAGACCCGTCCTATAGCATGAGATGTGATATCTCAATGCTTATACCAAACCTGAGACCCTTCCTATAGCATGAGATGTGATATCCAACTGCTTCCCATTCCAATCCTGAGACCCTTCCTATAGCATGAGATGCGATATCTCAATGCTTCTAATACCAAACCTGAGATCCTTCCTCTAACATGAAATGTGATATCCAACTCCTTCCCTTTCCAAACCTAAGAGCCTATCTATAGCATGAGATATGATATCCAAGTCCTTCCCATTCCAACCCTTAGACCCTTCCTACAGCATGCAATATGATATCTCAATGATTCTAATAACAAACCTGAGACCCGTCCTATAACATGAGATGGGATATCCAACTCCTTCCCATTCCAATCCTGAGACACTTCCGATAGCAGAGATGTGATATCTCAATGCTTATACCAAACCTGAGACCCTTCCTATAACATGAGATGTGATATCCAAATCCTTCCCGTTCCAAACCTGAGACCCTTCCTTTAGCATGAGATGTGATATCCAGCACCTTCCCATTCCAATCCTGAGACACTTCCTATAGCATGAGATGTGATATCTCAATGCTTCTAATATCAAAACTGAGACCCTCCCTATAGCATGATATGTGATATCTAAGTCCTTCCCATTCCAATCCTGAGACCCTCCCTATAGCATGAGATGTGATATCCAACTCCTTCCCATTCCAATCCTGAGACCCTTCCTATAGCATGAGATATGATATCTCAATACTTCTAATACCAAATGTGAGATCCTTCCGATAACATGAGATGTGATATCCAAATCCTTCCCCTTCCAATCCTGAGACCCTCCCTTTAGCATGAGATGTGATATCGAACTCCTTCCTATTCCAATCCTGAGACTCTTCTGATAGCATGAGATGTGATATCTCAATGCTTCTAATACCAAACCTGAGATCCTTCCGATAGCATGAGATGTGATATCTCAATGCTTCTAATACCAAACCTGAGATCCTTCCTATAACATGAGATGTGATATCCAAATCCTTCCCCTTCCAAACCTGAGACCCTCCCTTTAGCATGAGATGTGATATCCAACTCCTTCCCATTCCATTCCTGAGACCCTTCTGATAGCATGAGATGTGATATCTCAATGCCTCTAATACCAAACCTGAGATCCTACCTCTAACATGAAATGTGATATCCAACTCTTTCCCCTTCCAAACCTGAGAGCCTTCCTATAGCATGAGATGTGATATCCAAGTCCTTCCCATTCCAATCCTGAGACCCTTCCTATAACTTGAGATGTGATATCCAACTCCTTCCCATTCCAATCCTGAGACCCTTCCGATATCATGAGATGTGATATCTCAAAGCTTCTAATATCAAACTTGAGACCCTCCCTATAGCATGAGATGTGATATCCAAGTCCTTCCCATTCCAATCCTGAGACCCTTCCTATAGCATGAGATGTGATATCTCAATGCTTCTAATACCAAACCTGAGACCCTTCCTATAACATGAGATGGGAATATCCAGCTCCTTCCCATTCCAATCCTGAGACCCTTCCGATAGCAGAGATGTGATATCTCAATGCTTATACCAAACCTGAGATCCTTCCTATAACATGAGATGTGATATCCAACTCCTTCCCATTCCAATCCTGAGACACTTCCTATAGCATGAGATGTGATATCTCACTGCTTATACCAAACCTGAGACCCTTCCCATAGCATGAGATGTGATATCCAACTCCTTCCCATTCCAATCCTCAGACCCTTCCTATAGCATGAGATGTGATATCTCAATGCTTCTAATATCAAACTTGAGACCCTACCTATAGCATGAGATGTGATATCCAAGTCCTTCCCATTACAATCCTGAGACACTTCCTATAGCATGAGATGTGATATCCAACTCCTTCCCATTCCATTCCCGAGACCCTTCTGATAGCATGAGATGTGATATCTCAATGCCTCTAATACCAAACCTGAGATCCTACCTCTAACATGAAATGTGATATCCAACTCTTTCCCCTTCCAAACCTGAGAGCCTTCCTATAGCATGAGATGTGATATCCAAGTCCTTCCCATTCCAATCCTGAGACCCTTCCTATAGCTTGAGATGTGATATCCAAATCCTTCCCATTCCAATTCTGAGACCCTTCCTATACTCTGAGACTTGATATCTCAATGCTTCTAATACCAAACCTGAGATCCGTAATATAACATGAGATGTGATATCCAAATCCTTCCCCTTCCAAACCTTAGACCCTTCCTTTATCATGAGATGTGATATCCAACTCCTTCCCATTCCAATCCTGAGACCCTTCCGATATCATGAGATGTGATATCTCAAAGCTTCTAATATCAAACTTGAGACCCTCCCTATAGCATGAGATGTGATATCCAAGTCCTTCCCATTCCAATCCTGAGACCCTTCCTATAGCATGAGATGTGATATCTCAATGCTTCTAATACCAAACCTGAGACCCTTCCTATTACATGAGATGGGAATATCCAACTCCTTCCCATTCCAATCCTGAGACGCTTCCGATAGCAGAGATGTGATATCTCAATGCTTATATCAAACCTGAGACCCTTCGTATGGCATGAGATGTGATATCCAACTCCTTGCCATTCAAATCCTGAGACCCTTCCTATAGCATGAGAAGGGATATCCAACTCCTTCCCAATCCAATCCTGAGACCCTTCCGATAGCAGAGACGTGATATCTCAATGCTTCTACCAAACCTGAGACCCTTCCTTTAGCATGAGATGTGATATCCAAATCCTTCACATTCCAATCCTGAGACCCTTCCTATAGCATGAGATGTGATATCTCAATGCTTCTAATACCAAACCTGAGATCCTTCCTATAACATGAGATGTGATATCCAATTCCTTCCCATTCCAAACCTGAGACCCTTCCTATTGGATGAGTTGTGATATCCAACTCCTTCCCATTCCAACCCTGAGACCCTTCCTATAGCATGAGATGTGATGTCTCAATGATTCTAATACCAAACCTGAGATCCTTCCTATAACATGAGATGTGATATCCAACTCCTTCCATTCCAATCCTGAGACCCGTCCTATAGCATGAGATGTGATATCGCAATGCTTATACCAAACCTGAGACCCTTCCTATAGCATGAGATGTGATATCCAACTACTTCCCATTCCAATCCTGAGACCCTTCCTATAGCATGAGATGTGATATCTCAATGCTTCTAATACCAAACCTGAGATCCTTCCTCTAACATGAAATGTGATATCCAACTCCTTCCCTTTCCAAACCTAAGAGCCTATCTATAGCATGAGATGTGATATCCAGGTCCTTCCTATTCCAATCCTTAGACCCTTCCTACAGCATGCAATATGATATCTCAATGATTCTAATAACAAACCTGAGACCCGTCCTATAGCATGAGATATGATATCCAAGTCCTTCCCATTCCAATCCTGAGACCCTTCCTATAACATGAAATGTGATATCCAACTCCTTCCCATTCCAACCTGAGACCCTTCCTATAGCATGAGATGGGATATCCAACTTCTTCAAAATCCAATACTGATACCCTTCCGATAGCATGAGATGTGATATCCCAATGCTTCTACCAAACCTGAGACCCATACTATGGCATGAGATGTGATATCAAACTCCTTCCGATTCCAATCCTGAGACCCTTCCTATAGCTTGAGGTGTGATATCCAACTCCTTCCCATTCCAATTCTGAGACCCTTCTTATACCATGAGACTTGATATCTCAATGCTTCTAATACCAAACCTGAGACCCGTCCTATAACATGAGATGTGATATCCAAATCCTTCCCCTTCCAAACCTTAGACCCTTCCTTTATCATGAGATGTGGTATCCAACTCCTTCCCATTCCAATCCTGAGACCCTTCCGATATCATGAGATTTGTTATCTCAATGCTTCTAATATCAAACTTGAGATCCTCCCTATAGCATGAGATGTGACATCCAAGTCCTTCCCATTCCAATCCTGAGACCCTTCCTATAGCATGAGATGTGATATCTCTATGCTTCTAATACCAAACCTGAGACCCTTCCTATAACATGAGATGGGATATCCAACTCCTTCCCATTCCAATCCTGAGACCCTTCCGATAGCAGAGATGTGATATCTCAATGCTTATACCAAACCTGAGACCCTTCCTATGGCCTGAGATGTCATATACAACTCCTTCCCATTCCAATCCTGAGACCCTTCCTTTAGCATGAGATGTGATATCTCAATGCTTATACCAAATCTGAGACGCTTCCTATAGCATGAGATGTGATATCCAAATCCTTCCCATTCCAATCCTGAGACCCTTCCTATAGCATGAGATGTGATATCTCAATGCTTATACCAAACCTGAGAGCCTACCTATAGCATGAGATGTGATATCCAAGTCCATCCCATTCCAATCCTTAGACCCTTCCTACAGCATGCGATGTGATATCTCAATGATTCTAATACCAAACCAGAGACTCTTACTATAACATGAGATGTGATATCCAACTCCTTCCCATTCCAATCCTGAGCCGCTTCCGATAGCAGAGATGTGATATCTCAATGCTTATACCAAACCTGAGACCCTTCCTATAACATGAGATGTGATATCCAACTCCTTCCCGTTCCAAACCTGAGACACTAACTATAGCATATGTGATATCCAACTCCTTCCCATTCCAAACATGAGACCCTTCCTATAGCAAGAAAGTAATATCCAACTCCTACCCATTCCAATCCTGAGACCCTTCCTATAGCAAGAGATGTGATATCCAAATCCTTCCCATTCCAATACTGAGACCCTTCCTATAACATGAGATGTGATATCCAACTCCTTCCCATTCCAACCTGAGACACTTCCTATAGCATGAGAAGGGATATCCAACTCCTTCCCAATCCAATCCTGAGACCCTTCCGATAGCAGAGATGTGATATCTCAATGTTTATACCAAACCTGAGACCCTTCCTATGGCATGAGATGTGATATCCAACTCCTTGCCATTCAAATCCTGAGACCCTTCCTATAGCATGAGAAGGGATAGCCAACTCCTTCCCAATCCAATCCTGCGACCCTTCCGATAGCAGAGACGTGATATCTCAATGCTTCTACCAAACCTGAGACCCTTCCTTTAGCATGAGATGTGATATCCAAATCCTTCACATTCCAATCCTGAGACCCTTCCTATAGCATGAGATGTGATATCTCAATGCTTCTAATACCAAACCTGAGATCCTTCCTATAACATGAGATGTGATATCCAATTCCTTCCCATTCCAATCCTGAGACACTTCCGATAGCAGAGATGTGATATCTCAATGCTTATACCAAACCTGAGACCCTTCCTATAACATGAGATGTGATATCCAAATCCTTCCCGTTCCAAACCTGAGACTCTTCCTTTAGCATGAGATGTGATATCCAGCTCCTTCCCATTCCAATCCTGAGACACTTCCGATAGCATGAGATGTGATATCTCAATGCTTCTAATATCAAAACTGAGACCCTCCCTATAGCATGATATGTGATATCTAAGTCCTTCCCATTCCAATCCTGAGACACTCCCTATAGCATGAGATGTGATATCCAACTCTTTCCCATTCCAATCCTGAGACCCTTCATATAGCATGAGATATGATATCTCAATACTTCTAATACCAAACGTGAGATCCTTCCGATAACATGAGATGTGATATCCAAATCCTTCCCCTTCCAAACCTGAGACCCTCCCTTTAGCATGAGATGTGATATCCAACTCCTTCCCATTCCAATCCTTAGACCCTTCTGATAGCATGAGATGGGATATCTCAATGCTTCTAATACCAAACCTGAGATCCTTCCGATAGCATGAGATGTGATATCTCAATGCTTCTAATACCAAACCTGAGATCCTTCCTATAACATGAGATGTGATATCCAAATCCTTCCCCTTCCAAACCTGAGACCCTCCCTTTAGCATGAGATGTGATATCCAACTCCTTCCCATTCCATTCCTGAGACCCTTCTGATAGCATGAGATGTGATATCTCAATGCCTCTAATACCAAACCTGAGATCCTACCTCTAACATGAGATGTGATATCCAAATCCTTCCCCTTCCAAACCTTAGACCCTTCCTTTATCATGAGATGTGATATCCAACTCCTTCCCATTCCAATCCTGAGACCCTTCCGATATCATGAGATGTGATATCTCAAAGCTTCTAATATCAAACTTGAGACCCTCCCTATAGCAGGGGATGTGATATCCAAGTCCTTCCCATTCCAATCCTGAGACCCTTCCTATAGCATGAGATGTGATATCTCAATGCTTCTAATACCAAACCAATGACCCTTCCTATAACATGAGATGGGAATATCCAACTCCTTCCCATTCCAATCCTGAGACCCTTCCGATAGCAGAGATGTGATATCTCAATGCTTATATCAAACCTGAGACCCTTCCTATGGCATGAGATGTGATATCCAACTCCTTGCCATTCAAATCCTGAGACCCTTCCTATAGCATGAGAAGGGATATCCAACTCCTTCCCAATCCAATCCTGAGACCCTTCCGATAGCAGAGACGTGATATCTCAATGCTTCTACCAAACCTGAGACCCTTCCTTTAGCATGAGATGTGATATCCAAATCCTTCACATTCCAATCGTGAGACCCTTCCTATAGCATGAGATGTGATATCTCAATGCTTCTAATACCAAACCTGAGATCCTTCCTATAACATGAGATGTGATATCCAATTCCTTCCCATTCCAAACCTGAGACCCTTCCTATTGGATGAGATGTGATATCCAACTCCTTCCCATTCCAACCCTGAGACCCTTCCTATAGCATGAGATGTGATGTCTCAATGCTTCTAATACCAAACCTGAGATCCCTCCTATAACATGATATGTGATATCCAACTCCTTCCATTCCAATCCTGAGACCTGTCCTATAGCATGAGATGTGATATCTCAATGCTTATACCAAACCTGAGACCCTTCCTATAGCATGAGATGTGATATCCAACTACTTCCCATTCCAATCCTGAGACCCTTCATATAGCATGAGATGTGATATCTCAATGCTTCTAATACCAAACCTGAGATCCTTCCTCTAACATGAAATGTGATATCCAACTCCTTCCCTTTCCAAACCTAAGAGCCTATCTATAGCATGAGATGTGATATTCAAGTCCTTCCCATTCCAATCCTTAGACCCTTCCTACAGCATGCAATATGATATCTCAATGATTCTAATAACAAACCTGAGACCCGTCCTATAGCATGAGATATGATATCCAAGTCCTTCCCATTCCAATCCTGAGACCCTTCCTATAACATGAAATGTGATATCCAACTCCTTCCCATTCCAACCTGAGACCCTTCCTATAGCATGAGAAGGGATATCCAACTTCTTCCAAATCCAATACTGATACCCTTCCGATAGCATGAGATGTGATATCCCAATGCTTCTACCAAACCTGAGACCCATACTATGGCATGAGATGTGATATCAAACTCCTTCCCATTCCAATCCTGAGACCCTTCCTATAGCTTGAGGTGTGATATCCAACTCCTTCCCATTCCAATTCTGAGACCCTTCTTATACCATGAGACTTGATATCTCAATGCATCTAATACCAAACCTGAGACCCGTCCTATAACATGAGATGTGATATCCAAATCCTTCCCCTTCCAAACCTTAGACCCTTCCTTTATCATGAGATGTGATATCCAACTCCTTCCCATTCCAATCCTGAGACCCTTCCGATATCATGAGATTTGTTATCTCAATGCTTCTAATATCAAACTTGAGACCCTCCCTATAGCATGAGATGTGACATCCAAGTCCTTCCCATTCCAATCCTGAGACCCTTCCTATAACATGAGATGTGATATCCAACTCCTACCCATTCCAACCTGAGACACTTCCTATAGCATGAGAAGGGATATCTAACTCCTTCCCAATCCAATCCTGAGACCCTTCCGATAGCAGAGATGTGATATCTCAATGCTTATACCAAACCTGAGACCCTTCCTATGGCATGAGATGTGATATCCAACTCCTTGCCATTCAAATCCTGAGATCCTTCCTATAGCATGAGATGTGATATCTCTATGCTTCTAATACCAAACCTGAGACCCTTCCTATAACATGAGATGGGATATCCAACTCCTTCCCATTCCAATCCTGAGACCCTTCCGATAGCAGAGATGTGATATCTCAATGCTTATACCAAACCTGAGAACCTTCCTATGGCCTGAGATGTCATATACAACTCCTTCCCATTCCAATCCTGAGACCCTTCCTTTAGCATGAGATGTGATATCTCAATGCTTATACCAAATCTGAGACCCTTCCTATAGCATGAGATGTGATATCCTCCTGAGACCCTTCCTATAGCATGAGATGTGATATCTCAATGCTTCTACCAAACCTGAGACCCTTCCTTTAGCATGAGATGTGATATCCAACTACTTCCCATATTCCAATCCTGAGACCCTTCCTATAGCATGAGATGTGATATCTCAATACTTCTAATACCAAACCTGAGATCCTTCCGATAACATGAGATGTGATATCCAAATCCTTCCCCTTCCAAACCTGAGACCCTCCCTTTAGCATGAGATGGGATATCCAACTCCTTCCCATTCCAATCCTGAGAACCTTCTGATAGCATGAGATGTGATATCTCAATGCTTCTAATACCAAACCTGAGATCCTTCCGATAGCATGAGATGTGATATCTCAATGCTTCTAATACCAAACCTGAGATCCTTCCTATAACATGAGATGTGATATCCAAATCCTTCCCCTTCCAAACCTGAGACCCTCCCTTTAGCATGAGATGTGATATCCAACTCCTTCCCATTCTAAATCTGAGACCCTTCTGATAGCATGAGATGTGATATCTCATTGCCTCTAATACCAAACCTGAGATCCTACCTCTAACATGAAATGTGATATCCAACTCTTTCCCCTTCCAAACCTGAGAGCCTTCCTATAGCATGAGATGTGATATCCAAGTCCTTCCCATTCCAATCCTGAGACCCTTCCTATAACATGAGATGTGATATCCAACTCCTTCCAATTCCAACCTGAGACCCTTCCTATAGCATGAGATGTGATATCTCAATGCCTCTAATACCAAACCTGAGATCCTTCCTCTAACATGAAATGTGATATCCAACTCCTTCCCTTTCCAAACCTGAGAGCCTATCTATAGCATGAGATGTGATATCCAAGTCCTTCCCATTCCAATCCTTAGACCCTTCCTACAGCATGCAATATGATATCTCAATGATTCTAATAACAAACCTGAGACCCGTCCTATAACATGAGATGGGATATCCAACTCCTTCCCATTCCAATCCTGAGACACTTCCGATAGCAGAGATGTGATATATCAATGCTTATACCAACCTGAGACCCTTCCTATAACATGAGATGTGATATCCAACTCCTTCCCGTTCCAAACCTGAGACCCTTCCTTTAGCATGAGATGTGATATCCAGCTCCTTCCCATTCCAATCCTGAGACACTTCCGATAGCATGAGATGTGATATCTCAATGCTTCTAATATCAAAGCTGAGACCCTCCCTATAGCATGATATGTGATATCTAAGTCCTTCCCATTCCAATCCTGAGACCCTTCCTATAGCATGAGATGTGATATCTCAATGCTTCTACCAAACCTGAGACCCTTCCTTTAGCATGAGATGTGATATCCAACTCGTTCCCATTCCAATCCTGAGACCCTTCCTATAGCATGAGATGTGATATCTCAATACTTCTAATACCAAACCTGAGATCCTTCCGATAACATGAGATGTGATATCCAAATCCTTCCCCTTCCAAACCTGAGACCCTCCCTTTAGCATGAGATGTGATATCCAACTCCTTCCCATTCCTATCCTGAGACCCTTCTGATAGCATGAGATGTGATATCTCAATGCTTCTAATACCAAACTTGAGATCCTTCCTATAACATGAGATGTGATATCCAAATCCTTCCCCTTCCAAACCTGAGACCCTCCCTTTAGCATTAGATGTGATATCCAACTCCTTCCCATTCCAATCCTGAGACGCTTCTGATAGCATGAGATGTGATATCTCAATGCCTCTAATACCAAACCTGAGATCCTACCTCTAACATGAAATGTGATATCCAACTCTTTCCCCTTCCAAACCTAAGAGCCTTCCTATAGCATGAGATGTGATATCCAAGTCCTTCCATTCCAATCATGAGACCCTTCCTATAACATGAGATGGGATATCCAACTCCTTCCCATTCCAATCCTGAGACCCTTCGATAGCAGAGATGTGATATCTCAATGCTTATACCAAACCTGAGACCCTTCAATACGGCATGAGATGTCATATACAACTCCTTCCCATTCCAATCCTGAGACCCTTCCTATAGCATGAGATGTGATATCTCAATGCTTCTACCAAACCTGAGACCCTTCCTTTAGCATGAGATGTGATATCCAACTCGTTCCCATTCCAATCCTGAGACCCTTCCTATAGCATGAGATGTGATATCTCAATACTTCTAATACCAAACCTGAGATCCTTCCGATAACATGAGATGTGATATCCAAATCCTTCCCCTTCCAAACCTGAGACCCTCCCTTTAGCATGAGATGTGATATCCAACTCCTTCCCATTCCTATCCTGAGACCCTTCTGATAGCATGAGATGTGATATCTCAATGCTTCTAATACCAAACTTGAGATCCTTCCTATAACATGAGATGTGATATCCAAATCCTTCCCCTTCCAAACCTGAGACCCTCCCTTTAGCATGAGATGTGATATCCAACTCCTTCCCATTCCAATCCTGAGACGCTTCTGATAGCATGAGATGTGATATCTCAATGCCTCTAATACCAAACCTGAGATCCTACCTCTAACATGAAATGTGATATCCAACTCTTTCCCCTTCCAAACCTAAGAGCCTTCCTATAGCATGAGATGTGATATCCAAGTCCTTCCCATTCCAATCATGAGACCCTTCCTATAACATGAGATGGGATATCCAACTCCTTCCCATTCCAATCCTGAGACCCTTCCGATAGCAGAGATGTGATATCTCAATGCCTATACCAAACCTGAGACCCTTCCTACGGCATGAGATGTCATATACAACTCCTTCCCATTCCAATCCTGAGACCCTTCCTATAGCATGAGATGTGATATCTCAATGCTTCTACCAAACCTGAGACCCTTCCTTTAGCATGAGATGTGATATCCAACTCGTTCCCATTCCAATCCTGAGACCCTTCCTATAGCATGAGATGTGATATCTCAATACTTCTGATACCAAACCTGAGATCCTTCCGATAACATGAGATGTGATATCCAAATCCTTCCCCTTCAAAACCTGAGACCCTCCCTTTAGCATGAGATGTGATATCCAACTCCTTCCCATTCCTATCCTGAGACCCTTCTGATAGCATGAGATGTGATATCTCAATGCTTCTAATACCAAACTTGAGATCCTTCCTATAACATGAGATGTGATATCCAAATCCTTCCCCTTCCAAACCTGAGACCCTCCCTTTAGCATGAGATGTGATATCCAACTCCTTCCCATTCCAATCCTGAGACGCTTCTGATAGCATGAGATGTGATATCTCAATGCCTCTAATACCAAACCTGAGATCCTACCTCTAACATGAAATGTGATATCCAACTCTTTCCCCTTCCAAACCTAAGAGCCTTCCTATAGCATGAGATGTGATATCCAAGTCCTTCCCATTCCAATCATGAGACCCTTCCTATAACATGAGATGGGATATCCAACTCCTTCCCATTCCAATCCTGAGACCCTTCCGATAGCAGAAATGTGATATCTCAATGCTTATACCAAACCTGAGACCCTTCCTACGGCATGAGATGTCATATACAACTCCTTCCCATTCCAATCCTGAGACCCTTCCTATAGCATGAGATGTGATGTCTCAATGCTTCTAATACCAAACCTGAGATCCTTCCTATAACATGAGATGTGATATCCAACTCCTTCCCATTCCAATCCTGAGACCCTTCCTATAGCTTGAGATGTGATATCTCAATGCTTATACCAAACCTGAGACCCTTCCTATAGCATGAGATGTGATATCCAACAGCTTCCCATTCCAATCCTGAGACCCTTCCTATAGCATGAGATGTGATATCTCAATGCTTCTAATACCAAACCTGAGACTCTTCCTATAACATGAGATGGGATATCCAACTCCTTCCCATTCCAATCCTGAGACCCTTACGATAGCAGAGATGTGATATCTCAATGCTTATACCAAACCTGAGACCCTTCCTACGGCATGAGATGTCATATACAACTCCTTCCCATTCCAATCCTGAGACGCTTCCTATAGCATGAGATGTGATATCTCAATGCTTATACCAAACCTGAGACCCTTCATATAGCATGAGATGTGATATCCAACTCCTTCCCATTCCAATCCTGAGACCCTTCCTATAGCATGAGATGTGATGTCTCAATGCTTCTAATACCAAAACTGAGATCCTTCCTAAAACATGAGATGTCATATACATATCCTTCCCATTCCAATCCTGAGACCCTTCCTATAGCATGAGATGTGATATCTCAATGCTTCTAATATCAAACTTGAGACCCTCCCTATAGCATGAGATGTGATATCCAAGTCCTTCCCACTCCAATCCTGAGACACTTCCTATAGCATGAGATGTGATATCTCAATGCTTCTAATACCAAACCTGAGACTCTTCCTATAACATGAGATGGGATATCCAACTCCTTCCCATTCCAATCCTGAGACCCTTCCAAAAGCATAGATGTGATATCTCAATGCTTATACCAAATCTGAGACCCTTCCTATGGCATGAAATGTCATATACATATCCTTCCCATTCCAATCCTGAGACCCTTCCTATAGCATGAGATGTGATATCTCAATGCTTATACCAAACCTGAGACCCTTCCTATAGCATGAGATGTGATATCTAACTCCTTCCCATTCCAATCCTGAGACCCTTCCTATAGCATGAGATGTGATATCTCAATGCCTCTAATACCAAACCTGAGATCCTTCCTCTAACATGAAATGTGATATCCAACTCCTTCCCTTTCCAAACCTGAGAGCCTACCTATAGCATGAGATGTGATATCCAAGTCCTTCCAATTCCAATCCTTAGACCCTTCCTATAGCATGCAATATGATATCTCAATGATTCTAATAATAAACCTGAGACCCGTCCTATAACATGAGATGGGATATCCAACTCCTTCCCATTCCAATCCTGAGACCCTTCCGATAGCAGAGATGTGATATCTCAATGCTTATACCAAACCTGAGACCCTTCCTACGGCATGAGATGTCATATACAACTCTTTCCCATTCCAATCCTGAGACCCTTCCTATAGCATGAGATGTGATATCTGAATGCTTATACCAAACCTGAGACCCTTCATATAGCATGAGATGTGATATCCAACTCCTTCCATTCCAATGCTGAGACCCTTCCTATAGCATGAGATGTGATATCTCAATGCTTTTAATATCAAACTTGAGACCCTCCCTATAGCATGAGATGTGATATCCAATTCCTTCCCATTCCAATCCTGAGACACTTCCGATAGCATGAGATATGATATCTCAATGCTTCTAATACCAAACCTGAGACTCTTCCTATAACATGAGATGGGATATCCAACTCCTACCCATTCCAACCTGAGACACTTCCTATAGCATGAGAAGGGATATCTAACTCCTTCCCAATCCAATCCTGAGACCCTTCCGATAGCAGAGATGTGATATCTCAATGCTTATACCAAACCTGAGACCCTTCCTATGGCATGAGATGTGATATCCAACTCCTTGCCATTCAAATCCTGAGATCCTTCCTATAGCATGAGATGTGATATCTCTATGCTTCTAATACCAAACCTGAGACCCTTCCTATAACATGAGATGGGATATCCAACTCCTTCCCATTCCAATCCTGAGACCCTTCCGATAGCAGAGATGTGATATCTCAATGCTTATACCAAACCTGAGAACCTTCCTATGGCCTGAGATGTCATATACAACTCCTTCCCATTCCAATCCTGAGACCCTTCCTTTAGCATGAGATGTGATATCTCAATGCTTATACCAAATCTGAGACCCTTCCTATAGCATGAGATGTGATATCCTCCTGAGACCCTTCCTATAGCATGAGATGTGATATCTCAATGCTTCTACCAAACCTGAGACCCTTCCTTTAGCATGAGATGTGATATCCAACTACTTCCCATATTCCAATCCTGAGACCCTTCCTATAGCATGAGATGTGATATCTCAATACTTCTAATACCAAACCTGAGATCCTTCCGATAACATGAGATGTGATATCCAAATCCTTCCCCTTCCAAACCTGAGACCCTCCCTTTAGCATGAGATGGGATATCCAACTCCTTCCCATTCCAATCCTGAGAACCTTCTGATAGCATGAGATGTGATATCTCAATGCTTCTAATACCAAACCTGAGATCCTTCCGATAGCATGAGATGTGATATCTCAATGCTTCTAATACCAAACCTGAGATCCTTCCTATAACATGAGATGTGATATCCAAATCCTTCCCCTTCCAAACCTGAGACCCTCCCTTTAGCATGAGATGTGATATCCAACTCCTTCCCATTCTAAATCTGAGACCCTTCTGATAGCATGAGATGTGATATCTCATTGCCTCTAATACCAAACCTGAGATCCTACCTCTAACATGAAATGTGATATCCAACTCTTTCCCCTTCCAAACCTGAGAGCCTTCCTATAGCATGAGATGTGATATCCAAGTCCTTCCCATTCCAATCCTGAGACCCTTCCTATAACATGAGATGTGATATCCAACTCCTTCCAATTCCAACCTGAGACCCTTCCTATAGCATGAGATGTGATATCTCAATGCCTCTAATACCAAACCTGAGATCCTTCCTCTAACATGAAATGTGATATCCAACTCCTTCCCTTTCCAAACCTGAGAGCCTATCTATAGCATGAGATGTGATATCCAAGTCCTTCCCATTCCAATCCTTAGACCCTTCCTACAGCATGCAATATGATATCTCAATGATTCTAATAACAAACCTGAGACCCGTCCTATAACATGAGATGGGATATCCAACTCCTTCCCATTCCAATCCTGAGACACTTCCGATAGCAGAGATGTGATATATCAATGCTTATACCAACCTGAGACCCTTCCTATAACATGAGATGTGATATCCAACTCCTTCCCGTTCCAAACCTGAGACCCTTCCTTTAGCATGAGATGTGATATCCAGCTCCTTCCCATTCCAATCCTGAGACACTTCCGATAGCATGAGATGTGATATCTCAATGCTTCTAATATCAAAGCTGAGACCCTCCCTATAGCATGATATGTGATATCTAAGTCCTTCCCATTCCAATCCTGAGACCCTTCCTATAGCATGAGATGTGATATCTCAATGCTTCTACCAAACCTGAGACCCTTCCTTTAGCATGAGATGTGATATCCAACTCGTTCCCATTCCAATCCTGAGACCCTTCCTATAGCATGAGATGTGATATCTCAATACTTCTAATACCAAACCTGAGATCCTTCCGATAACATGAGATGTGATATCCAAATCCTTCCCCTTCCAAACCTGAGACCCTCCCTTTAGCATGAGATGTGATATCCAACTCCTTCCCATTCCTATCCTGAGACCCTTCTGATAGCATGAGATGTGATATCTCAATGCTTCTAATACCAAACTTGAGATCCTTCCTATAACATGAGATGTGATATCCAAATCCTTCCCCTTCCAAACCTGAGACCCTCCCTTTAGCATTAGATGTGATATCCAACTCCTTCCCATTCCAATCCTGAGACGCTTCTGATAGCATGAGATGTGATATCTCAATGCCTCTAATACCAAACCTGAGATCCTACCTCTAACATGAAATGTGATATCCAACTCTTTCCCCTTCCAAACCTAAGAGCCTTCCTATAGCATGAGATGTGATATCCAAGTCCTTCCATTCCAATCATGAGACCCTTCCTATAACATGAGATGGGATATCCAACTCCTTCCCATTCCAATCCTGAGACCCTTCCGATAGCAGAGATGTGATATCTCAATGCTTATACCAAACCTGAGACCCTTCAATACGGCATGAGATGTCATATACAACTCCTTCCCATTCCAATCCTGAGACCCTTCCTATAGCATGAGATGTGATATCTCAATGCTTCTACCAAACCTGAGACCCTTCCTTTAGCATGAGATGTGATATCCAACTCGTTCCCATTCCAATCCTGAGACCCTTCCTATAGCATGAGATGTGATATCTCAATACTTCTAATACCAAACCTGAGATCCTTCCGATAACATGAGATGTGATATCCAAATCCTTCCCCTTCCAAACCTGAGACCCTCCCTTTAGCATGAGATGTGATATCCAACTCCTTCCCATTCCTATCCTGAGACCCTTCTGAAAGCGTAGATGTGATATCTCAATGCTTCTAATACCAAACTTGAGATCCTTCCTATAACATGAGATGTGATATCCAAATCCTTCCCCTTCCAAACCTGAGACCCTCCCTTTAGCATGAGATGTGATATCCAACTTCCTCCCCATTCCAATCCTGAGACGCTTCTGATAGCATGAGATGTGATATCTCAATGCCTCTAATACCAAACCTGAGATCCTACCTCTAACATGAAATGTGATATCCAACTCTTTCCCCTTCCAAACCTAAGAGCCTTCCTATAGCATGAGATGTGATATCCAAGTCCTTCCCATTCCAATCATGAGACCCTTCCTATAACATGAGATGGGATATCCAACTCCTTCCCATTCCAATCCTGAGACCCTTCCGATAGCAGAGATGTGATATCTCAATGCCTATACCAAACCTGAGACCCTTCCTACGGCATGAGATGTCATATACAACTCCTTCCCATTCCAATCCTGAGACCCTTCCTATAGCATGAGATGTGATATCTCAATGCTTCTACCAAACCTGAGACCCTTCCTTTAGCATGAGATGTGATATCTCAATGCTTCTAATACCAAACTTGAGATCCTTCCGATAACATGAGATGTGATATCCAAATCCTTCCCCTTCCAAACCTGAGACCCTCCCTTTAGCATGAGATGTGATATCCAACTCCTTCCCATTCCAATCCTGAGACGCTTCTGATAGCATGAGATGTGATATCTCAATGCCTCTAATACCAAACCTGAGATCCTACCTCTAACATGAAATGTGATATCCAACTCTTTCCCCTTCCAAACCTAAGAGCCTTCCTATAGCATGAGATGTGATATCCAAGTCCTTCCCATTCCAATCATGAGACCCTTCCTATAACATGAGATGGGATATCCAACTCCTTCCCATTCCAATCCTGAGACCCTTCCGATAGCAGAGATGTGATATCTCAATGCCTATACCAAACCTGAGACCCTTCCTACGGCATGAGATGTCATATACAACTCCTTCCCATTCCAATCCTGAGACCCTTCCTATAGCATGAGATGTGATATCTCAATGCTTCTACCAAACCTGAGACCCTTCCTTTAGCATGAGATGTGATATCCAACTCGTTCCCATTCCAATCCTGAGACCCTTCCTATAGCATGAGATGTGATATCTCAATACTTCTGATACCAAACCTGAGATCCTTCCGATAACATGAGATGTGATATCCAAATCCTTCCCCTTCCAAACCCGAGACCCTCCCTTTAGCATGAGATGTGATATCCAACTCCTTCCCATTCCTATCCTGAGACCCTTCTGATAGCATGAGATGTGATATCTCAATGCTTCTAATACCAAACTTGAGATCCTTCCTATAACATGAGATGTGATATCCAAATCCTTCCCCTTCCAAACCTGAGACCCTCCCTTTAGCATGAGATGTGATATCCAACTCCTTCCCATTCCAATCCTGAGACCCTTCTGATAGCATGAGATGTGATATCTCAATGCCTCTAATACCAAACCTGAGATCCTACCTCTAACATGAAATGTGATATCCAACTCTTTCCCCTTCCAAACCTAAGAGCCTTCCTATAGCATGAGATGTGATATCCAAGTCCTTCCCATTCCAATCATGAGACCCTTCCTATAACATGAGATGGGATATCCAACTCCTTCCCATTCCAATCCTGAGACCCTTCCGATAGCAGAAATGTGATATCTCAATGCTTATACCAAACCTGAGACCCTTCCTACGGCATGAGATGTCATATACAACTCCTTCCCATTCCAATCCTGAGACCCTTCCTATAGCATGAGATGTGATGTCTCAATGCTTCTAATACCAAACCTGAGATCCTTCCTATAACATGAGATGTGATATCCAACTCCTTCCCATTCCAATCCTGAGACCCTTCCTATAGCTTGAGATGTGATATCTCAATGCTTATACCAAACCTGAGACCCTTCCTATAGCATGAGATGTGATATCCAACAGCTTCCCATTCCAATCCTGAGACCCTTCCTATAGCATGAGATGTGATATCTCAATGCTTCTAATACCAAACCTGAGACTCTTCCTATAACATGAGATGGGATATCCAACTCCTTCCCATTCCAATCCTGAGACGCTTCTGATAGCATGAGATGTGATATCTCAATGCCTCTAATACCAAACCTGAGATCCTACCTCTAACATGAAATGTGATATCCAACTCTTTCCCCTTCCAAACCTAAGAGCCTTCCTATAGCATGAGATGTGATATCCAAGTCCTTCCATTCCAATCATGAGACCCTTCCTATAACATGAGATGGGATATCCAACTCCTTCCCATTCCAATCCTGAGACCCTTCCGATAGCAGAGATGTGATATCTCAATGCTTATACCAAACCTGAGACCCTTCAATACGGCATGAGATGTCATATACAACTCCTTCCCATTCCAATCCTGAGACCCTTCCTATAGCATGAGATGTGATATCTCAATGCTTCTACCAAACCTGAGACCCTTCCTTTAGCATGAGATGTGATATCCAACTCGTTCCCATTCCAATCCTGAGACCCTTCCTATAGCATGAGATGTGATATCTCAATACTTCTAATACCAAACCTGAGATCCTTCCGATAACATGAGATGTGATATCCAAATCCTTCCCCTTCCAAACCTGAGACCCTCCCTTTAGCATGAGATGTGATATCCAACTCCTTCCCATTCCTATCCTGAGACCCTTCTGAAAGCGTAGATGTGATATCTCAATGCTTCTAATACCAAACTTGAGATCCTTCCTATAACATGAGATGTGATATCCAAATCCTTCCCCTTCCAAACCTGAGACCCTCCCTTTAGCATGAGATGTGATATCCAACTCCTTCCCATTCCAATCCTGAGACGCTTCTGATAGCATGAGATGTGATATCTCAATGCCTCTAATACCAAACCTGAGATCCTACCTCTAACATGAAATGTGATATCCAACTCTTTCCCCTTCCAAACCTAAGAGCCTTCCTATAGCATGAGATGTGATATCCAAGTCCTTCCCATTCCAATCATGAGACCCTTCCTATAACATGAGATGGGATATCCAACTCCTTCCCATTCCAATCCTGAGACCCTTCCGATAGCAGAGATGTGATATCTCAATGCCTATACCAAACCTGAGACCCTTCCTACGGCATGAGATGTCATATACAACTCCTTCCCATTCCAATCCTGAGACCCTTCCTATAGCATGAGATGTGATATCTCAATGCTTCTACCAAACCTGAGACCCTTCCTTTAGCATGAGATGTGATATCCAACTCGTTCCCATTCCAATCCTGAGACCCTTCCTATAGCATGAGATGTGATATCTCAATACTTCTGATACCAAACCTGAGATCCTTCCGATAACATGAGATGTGATATCCAAATCCTTCCCCTTCCAAACCCGAGACCCTCCCTTTAGCATGAGATGTGATATCCAACTCCTTCCCATTCCTATCCTGAGACCCTTCTGATAGCATGAGATGTGATATCTCAATGCTTCTAATACCAAACTTGAGATCCTTCCTATAACATGAGATGTGATATCCAAATCCTTCCCCTTCCAAACCTGAGACCCTCCCTTTAGCATGAGATGTGATATCCAACTCCTTCCCATTCCAATCCTGAGACCCTTCTGATAGCATGAGATGTGATATCTCAATGCCTCTAATACCAAACCTGAGATCCTACCTCTAACATGAAATGTGATATCCAACTCTTTCCCCTTCCAAACCTAAGAGCCTTCCTATAGCATGAGATGTGATATCCAAGTCCTTCCCATTCCAATCATGAGACCCTTCCTATAACATGAGATGGGATATCCAACTCCTTCCCATTCCAATCCTGAGACCCTTCCGATAGCAGAAATGTGATATCTCAATGCTTATACCAAACCTGAGACCCTTCCTACGGCATGAGATGTCATATACAACTCCTTCCCATTCCAATCCTGAGACCCTTCCTATAGCATGAGATGTGATGTCTCAATGCTTCTAATACCAAACCTGAGATCCTTCCTATAACATGAGATGTGATATCCAACTCCTTCCCATTCCAATCCTGAGACCCTTCCTATAGCTTGAGATGTGATATCTCAATGCTTATACCAAACCTGAGACCCTTCCTATAGCATGAGATGTGATATACAACAGCTTCCCATTCCAATCCTGAGACCCTTCCTATAGCATGAGATGTGATATCTCAATGCTTCTAATACCAAACCTGAGACTCTTCCTATAACATGAGATGGGATATCCAACTCCTTCCCATTCCAATCCTGAGACCCTTACGATAGCAGAGATGTGATATCTCAATGCTTATACCAAACCTGAGACCCTTCCTACGGCATGAGATGTCATATACAACTCCTTCCCATTCCAATCCTGAGACGCTTCCTATAGCATGAGATGTGATATCTCAATGCTTATACCAAACCTGAGACCCTTCATATAGCATGAGATGTGATATCCAACTCCTTCCCATTCCAATCCTGAGACCCTTCCTATAGCATGAGATGTGATGTCTCAATGCTTCTAATACCAAAACTGAGATCCTTCCTAAAACATGAGATGTCATATACATATCCTTCCCATTCCAATCCTGAGACCCTTCCTATAGCATGAGATGTGATATCTCAATGCTTCTAATATCAAACTTGAGACCCTCCCTATAGCATGAGATGTGATATCCAAGTCCTTCCCACTCCAATCCTGAGACACTTCCTATAGCATGAGATGTGATATCTCAATGCTTCTAATACCAAACCTGAGACTCTTCCTATAACATGAGATGGGATATCCAACTCCTTCCCATTCCAATCCTGAGACCCTTCCAAAAGCATAGATGTGATATCTCAATGCTTATACCAAATCTGAGACCCTTCCTATGGCATGAAATGTCATATACATATCCTTCCCATTCCAATCCTGAGACCCTTCCTATAGCATGAGATGTGATATCTCAATGCTTATACCAAACCTGAGACCCTTCCTATAGCATGAGATGTGATATCTAACTCCTTCCCATTCCAATCCTGAGACCCTTCCTATAGCATGAGATGTGATATCTCAATGCCTCTAATACCAAACCTGAGATCCTTCCTCTAACATGAAATGTGATATCCAACTCCTTCCCTTTCCAAACCTGAGAGCCTACCTATAGCATGAGATGTGATATCCAAGTCCTTCCAATTCCAATCCTTAGACCCTTCCTATAGCATGCAATATGATATCTCAATGATTCTAATAATAAACCTGAGACCCGTCCTATAACATGAGATGGGATATCCAACTCCTTCCCATTCCAATCCTGAGACCCTTCCGATAGCAGAGATGTGATATCTCAATGCTTATACCAAACCTGAGACCCTTCCTACGGCATGAGATGTCATATACAACTCCTTCCCATTCCAATCCTGAGACCCTTCCTATAGCATGAGATGTGATATCTGAATGCTTATACCAAACCTGAGACCCTTCATATAGCATGAGATGTGATATCCAACTCCTTCCATTCCAATGCTGAGACCCTTCCTATAGCATGAGATGTGATATCTCAATGCTTTTAATATCAAACTTGAGACCCTCCCTATAGCATGAGATGTGATATCCAATTCCTTCCCATTCCAATCCTGAGACACTTCCGATAGCATGAGATATGATATCTCAATGCTTCTAATACCAAACCTGAGACTCTTCCTATAACATGAGATGGGATATCCAACTCCTTCCCATTCCAATCCTGAGACCCTTCCTATAGCATGAGATGTGATATCTCAATGCTTATACCAAATCTGAGACCCTTCCTATAGCATGAGATGTGATATCCAACTCTTTCCCATTCCAATCCTGAGACCCTTCCTATAGCATGAGATGTGATATCTCAATGCTTCTAATACCAAACCTGAGATCCTTCCTATAACAAGAGATGTGATATCCAACTCCTTCCCATTCCAATCCTGAGACCCTTATGATAGCATGAGATGTGATATCTTAATGCCTCTAATACCAAACCTGAGATACTTCCGATAGCATGAGATGTGATATCTCAATGCTTCTAATACCAAACCTGAGATCCTTCCTATAACATGAGATGTGATTTCCAAATCCTTCTCCTTCCAAACCTGAGACCCTCCCTTTAGCATGAGATGTCATATACAACTCCTTCCCATTCCAATCCTGAGACCCTTCCTATAGCATGAGATGTGATATCTCAATGCTTATACCAAATCTGAGACCCTTCCTATAGCATGAGATGTGATATCCAACTCCTTCCCATTCCAATCCTGAGACCCTTCCTATAGCATGAGATGTGATGTCTCAATGCTTCTAATACCAAACCTGAGATCCTTCCTATAACATGAGATGTGATATCCAACTCCTTCCCATTCCAATCCTCAGACCCTTATGATAGCATGAGATGTGATATCTCAATGCCTCTTATACCAAACCTGAGATCCTTCCGATAGCATGAGATGTGATATCTCAATGCTTCTAATACCAAACCTGAGATCCTTCCTATAATATGAGATGTGATTTCCAAATCCTTCCCCTTCCAAACCTGAGACCCTCCCTTTAGCATGAGATGTGATATCCAACTCCTTCCCATTCCAATCCTGAGACCCTTCTGATAGCATGAGATGTGATATCTCAATGCCTCTAATGCCAAACCTGAGATCCTACCTCTAACATGAAATGTGATATCCATCTCCTTCCCTTTCCAAACCTGAGACCCTGCCTATAGCATGAGATGTGATATCCAAGTCCTTCCCATTCCAATCCTGAGACCCTTCCTATAGCATGTGATGTGATATCTCAATGCTTATACCAAACCTGAGACCCTTCCTATGGCATGAGATGTCATATACAACTCCTTCCCATTCCAATCCTGAGACCCTTCCTATAGCATGAGATGTGATATCTCAATGCTTATACCAAACCTGAGACCCTTCCTATAGCATGAGATGTGATATCCAACTTCTTCCCATTCCAATCCAGAGAACCTTCCTATAGCATGAGATGTGATATCTCAATGCTTATACCAAACCTGAGACCCTTCCTATAGCTTGAGATGAGATATCCAACTCCTTCCCATTCCAATCCTGAGACCCTTCCGATAGCATGAGATGTGATATCTCAAGGCCTCTAATACCAAACCTGAGATCCTTCCTCTAACATGAAATGTGATATCCAACTCCTTCCCCTTCCAAACCTGAGAACCTTCCTATAGCATGAGATATGATTTCCAACTCCTTCCCATTCCAACCTGAGACCCTTCCTATAGCATGAGATGGGATATCCAACTCCTTCCAAATCCAATACTGATACCCTTCCGATAGCATGGGATGTGATATCCCAATGCTTCTACCAAACCTGAGAACCATACTATGGCATGAGATGTGATATCAAACTCCTTCCCATTCCAATCCTGAGACCCTTCCTATAGCATGAGATGTGATATCTCAATGCTTATACCAAACCTGAGAGCCTACCTATAGCATGAGATGTGATATCCAAGTCCATCCCATTCCAATCCTTAGACCCTTCCTACAGCATGCGATGTGATATCTCAATGATTCTAATACCAAACCAGAGACTCTTACTATAACATGAGATGTGATATCCAACTCCTTCCCATTCCAATCCTGAGCCGCTTCCGATAGCAGAGATGTGATATCTCAATGCTTATACCAAACCTGAGACCCTTCCTATAACATGAGATGTGATATCCAACTCCTTCCCGTTCCAAACCTGAGACACTAACTATAGCATATGTGATATCCAACTCCTTCCCATTCCAAACATGAGACCCTTCCTATAGCAAGAAAGTAATATCCAACTCCTACCCATTCCAATCCTGAGACCCTTCCTATAGCAAGAGATGTGATATCCAAATCCTTCCCATTCCAATACTGAGACCCTTCCTATAACATGAGATGTGATATCCAACTCCTTCCCATTCCAACCTGAGACACTTCCTATAGCATGAGAAGGGATATCCAACTCCTTCCCAATCCAATCCTGAGACCCTTCCGATAGCAGAGATGTGATATCTCAATGTTTATACCAAACCTGAGACCCTTCCTATGGCATGAGATGTGATATCCAACTCCTTGCCATTCAAATCCTGAGACCCTTCCTATAGCATGAGAAGGGATAGCCAACTCGTTCCCAATCCAATCCTGCGACCCTTCCGATAGCAGAGACGTGATATCTCAATGCTTCTACCAAACCTGAGACCCTTCCTATAGCATGAGATGTGATATCCAAATCCTTCACATTCCAATCCTGAGACCCTTCATATAGCATGAGATGTGATATCTCAATGCTTCTAATACCAAACCTGAGATCCTTCCTATAACATGAGATGTGATATCCAATTCCTTCCCATTCCAAACCTGAGACCCTTCCTATTGGATGAGATGTGATATCCAACTCCTTCCCATTCCAACCCTGAGACCCTTCCTATAGCATGAGATGTGATGTCTCAATGCTTCTAATACCAAACCTGAGATCCTTCCTATAACATGAGATGTGATATCCAACTCCTTCCATTCCAATCCTGAGACCCGTCCTATAGCATGAGATGTGATATCTCAATGCTTATACTAAACCTGAGACCCTTCCTATAGCATGAGATGTGATATCCAACTACTTCCCATTCCAATCCTGAGACCCTTCCTATAGCATGAGATGTGATATCTCAATGCTTCTAATACCAAACCTGAGATCCTTCCTCTAACATGAAATGTGATATCCAACTCCTTCCCTTTCCAAACCTAAGAGCCTATCTATAGCATGAGATGTGATATCCAAGTCCTTCCCATTCCAACCCTTAGACCCTTCCTACAGCATGCAATATGATATCTCAATGATTCTAATAACAAACCTGAGACCCGTCCTATAACATGAGATGTGATATCCAACTCCTTCCCATTCCAATCCTGAGACACTTCCGATAGCAGAGATGTGATATCTCAATGCTTATACCAAACCTGAGACCCTTCCTATAACATGAGATGTGATATCCAAATCCTTCCCGTTCCAAACCTGAGACTCTTCCTTTAGCATGAGATGTGATATCCAGCTCCTTCCCATTCCAATCCTGAGACACTTCCGATAGCATGAGATGTGATATCTCAATGCTTCTAATATCAAAACTGAGACCCTCCCTATAGCATGATATGTGATATCTAAGTCCTTCCCATTCCAATCCTGAGACACTCCCTATAGCATGAGATGTGATATCCAACTCTTTCCCATTCCAATCCTGAGACCCTTCATATAGCATGAGATATGATATCTCAATACTTCTAATACCAAACGTGAGATCCTTCCGATAACATGAGATGTGATATCCAAATCCTTCCCCTTCCAAACCTGAGACCCTCCCTTTAGCATGAGATGTGATATCCAACTCCTTCCCATTCCAATCCTTAGACCCTTCTGATAGCATGAGATGGGATATCTCAATGCTTCTAATACCAAACCTGAGATCCTTCCGATAGCATGAGATGTGATATCTCAATGCTTCTAATACCAAACCTGAGATCCTTCCTATAACATGAGATGTGATATCCAAATCCTTCCCCTTCCAAACCTGAGACCCTCCCTTTAGCATGAGATGTGATATCCAACTCCTTCCCATTCCATTCCTGAGACCCTTCTGATAGCATGAGATGTGATATCTCAATGCCTCTAATACCAAACCTGAGATCCTACCTCTAACATGAAATGTGATATCCAACTCTTTCCCCTTCCAAACCTGAGAGCCTTCCTATAGCATGAGATGTGATATCCAAGTCCTTCCCATAGCAGAGATGTGATATCTCAATGCTTATAACAAACCTGAGACCCTTCCTATAACATGAGATGTGATATCCAACTCCTTCCCGTTCCAAACCTGAGACACTAACTATAGCATATGTGATATCCAACTCATTCCCATTCCAAACATGAGACCCTTCCTATAGCAAGAAAGTAATATCCAACTCCTACCCATTCCAATCCTGAGACCCTTCCTATAGCAAGAGATGTGATATCCAAATCCTTCCCATTCCAATCCTGAGACCCTTCCTATAACATGAGATGTGATATCCAACTCCTTCCCATTCAAACCTGAGACACTTCCTATAGCATGAGAAGGGATATCCAACTCCTTCCCAATCCAATCCTGAGACCCTTCCGATAGCAGAGATGTGATATCTCAATGCTTATACCAAACCTGAGACCCTTCCTATGGCATGAGATGTGATATCCAACTCCTTGCCATTCAAATCCTGAGACCCTTCCTATAGCATGAGAAGGGATATCCAACTCCTTCCCAATCCAATCCTGAGACCCTTCCGATAGCAGAGACGTGATATCTCAATGCTTCTACCAAACCTGAGACCCTTCCTTTAGCATGAGATGTGATATCCAAATCCTTCACATTCCAATCCTGAGACCCTTCCTATAGCATGAGATGTGCTATCTCAATGCTTCTAATACCAACCCTGAGATCCTTCCTATAACATGAGATGTGATATCCAATTCCTTCCCATTCCAAACCTGAGACCCTTCCTATTGGATGAGATGTGATATCCAACTCCTTCCCATTCCAACCCTGAGACCCTTCCTATAGCATGAGATGTGATGTCTCAATGCTTCTAATACCAAACCTGAGATCCTTCCTCTAACATGAAATGTGATATCCAACTCCTTCCCTTTCCAAACCTTAGACCCTTCCTACAGCATGCAATATGATATCTCAATGATTCTAATAACAAACCTGAGACCCGTCCTATAGCATGAGATATGATATCCAAGTCCTTCCCATTCCAATCCTGAGACCCTTCCTATAACATGAAATGTGATATCCAACTCCTTCCCATTCCAACCTGAGACCCTTCCTATAGCATGAGATGGGATATCCAACTTCTTCCAAATCCAATACTGATACCCTTCCGATAGCATGAGATGTGATGTCCCAATGCTTCTACCAAACCTGAGACCCATACTATGGCATGAGATGTGATATCAAACTCCTTCCCATTCCAATCCTGAGACCCTTCCTATAGCTTGAGGTGTGATATCCAACTCCTTCCCATTCCAATTCTGAGACCCTTCTTATACCATGAGACTTGATATCTCAATGCTTCTAATACCAAACCTGAGACCCGTCCTATAACATGAGATGTGATATCCAAATCCTTCCCCTTCCAAACCTTAGACCCTTCCTTTATCATGAGATATGGTATCCAACTCCATCCCATTCCAATCCTGAGACCCTTCCGATATCATGAGATTTGTTATCTCAATGCTTCTAATATCAAACTTGAGACCCTCCCTATAGCATGAGATGTGACATCCAAGTCCTTCCCATTCCAATCCTGAGACCCTTCCTATAGCATGAGATGTGATATCTCTATGCTTCTAATACCAAACCTGAGACCCTTCCTATAACATGAGATGGGATATCCAACTCCTTCCCATTCCAATCCTGAGACCCTTCCGATAGCAGAGATGTGATATCTCAATGCTTATACCAAACCTGAGACCCTTCCTATGGCCTGAGATGTCATATACAACTCCTTCCCATTCCAATCCTGAGACCCTTCCTTTAGCATGAGATGTGATATCTCAATGCTTATACCAAATCTGAGACCCTTCCTATAGCATGAGATGTGATATCTCAATGCTTATACCAAACCTGAGAGCCTACCTATAGCATGAGATGTGATATCCAAGTCCATCCCATTCCAATCCTTAGACCCTTCCTACAGCATGCGATGTGATATCTCAATGATTCTAATACCAAACCAGAGACTCTTACTATAACATGAGATGGGATATCCAACTCCTTCCCATTCCAATCCTGAGCCGCTTCCGATAGCAGAGATGTGATATCTCAATGCTTATAACAAACCTGAGACCCTTCCTATAACATGAGATGTGATATCCAACTCCTTCCCGTTCCAAACCTGAGACACTAACTATAGCATATGTGATATCCAACTCATTCCCATTCCAAACATGAGACCCTTCCTATAGCAAGAAAGTAATATCCAACTCCTACCCATTCCAATCCTGAGACCCTTCCTATAGCAAGAGATGTGATATCCAAATCCTTCCCATTCCAATCCTGAGACCCTTCCTATAACATGAGATGTGATATCCAACTCCTTCCCATTCCAACCTGAGACACTTCCTATAGCATGAGAAGGGATATCCAACTCCTTCCCAATCCAATCCTGAGACCCTTCCGATAGCAGAGATGTGATATCTCAATGCTTATACCAAACCTGAGACCCTTCCTATGGCATGAGATGTGATATCCAACTCCTTGCCATTCAAATCCTGAGACCCTTCCTATAGCATGAGATGTGATATCTCTATGCTTCTAATACCAAACCTGAGACCCTTCCTATAACATGAGATGGGATATCCAACTCCTTCCCAATCCAATCCTGAGACCCTTCCGATAGCAGAGATGTGATATCTCAATGCTTATACCAAACCTGAGAACCTTCCTATGGCCTGAGATGTCATATACAACTCCTTCCCATTCCAATCCTGCGACCCTTCCTTTAGCATGAGATGTGATATCTCAATGCTTATACCAAATCTGAGACCCTTCCTATAGCATGAGATCTGATATCCAATTCCTTCCCATTCCAATCCTGAGACCCTTCCTATAGCATGAGATGTGATATCTCAATGCTTATACCAAACCTGAGAGCCTACCTATAGCATGAGATGTGATATCCAAGTCCATCCCATTCCAATCCTTAGACCCTTCCTACAGCATGCGATGTGATATCTCAATGATTCTAATACCAAACCAGAGACTCTTCCTATAACATGAGATGGGATATCCAACTCCTTCCCATTCCAATCCTGAGCCGCTTCTGATAGCAGAGATGTGATATCTCAATGCTTATACCAAACCTGAGACCCTTCCTATAACATGAGATGTGATATCCAACTCCTTCCCGTTCCAAACCTGAGACACTAACTATAGCATATGTGATATCCAACTCCTTCCCATTCCAAACATGAGACCCTTCCTATAGCAAGAAAGTAATATCCAACTCCTACCCATTCCAATCCTGAGACCCTTCCTATAGCAAGAGATGTGATATCCAAATCCTTCCCATTCCAATCCTGAGACCCTTCCTATAACATGAGATGTGATATCCAACTCCTTCCCATTCCAACCTGAGACACTTCCTATAGCATGAGAAGGGATATCCAACTCCTTCCCAATCCAATCCTGAGACCCTTCCGATAGCAGAGATGTGATATCTCAATGCTTATACCAAACCTGAGACCCTTCCTATGGCATGAGATGTGATATCCAACTCCTTGCCATTCAAATCCTGAGACCCTTCCTATAGCATGAGATGTGATATCTCAATGCTTATACCAAACCTGAGACCCTTCCTATAACATGAGATGGGATATCCAACTCCTTCCCATTCCAATCCTGAGACCCTTCCGATAGCAGAGATGTGATATCTCAATGCTTATACCAAACCTGAGAACCTTCCTATGGCCTGAGATGTCGTATACAACTCCTTCCCATTCCAATCCTGAGACCCTTCCTTTAGCATGAGATGTGATATCTCAATGCTTATACCAAATCTGAGACCCTTCCTATAGCATGAGATGTGATATCCAATTCCTTCCCATTCCAATCCTGAGACCCTTCCTATAGCATGAGATGTGATATCTCAATGCTTATACCAAACCACCTGGAGCCTAGCTATAGCATGAGATGTGATATCCAAGTCCATCCCATTCCAATCCTTAGACCCTTCCTACAGCATGCGATGTGATATCTCAATGATTCTAATACCAAACCAGAGACTCTTCCTATAACATGAGATGGGATATCCAACTCCTTCCCATTCCAATCCTGAGCCGCTTCCGATAGCAGAGATGTGATATCTCAATGCTTATACCAAACCTGAGACCCTTCCTATAACATGAGATGTGATATCCAACTCCTTCCCGTTGCAAACCTGAGACACTAACTATAGCATATGTGATATCCAACTCCTTCCCATTCCAAACATGAGACCCCTCCTATAGCAAGAAAGTAATATCCAACTCCTACCCATTCCAATCCTGAGACCCTTCCTATAGCAAGAGATGTGATATCCAAATCCTTCCCATTCCAATCCTGAGACCCTTCCTATAACATGAATGAGATGTGATATCCAACTCCTTCCCATTCCAACCTGAGACACTTCCTATAGCATGAGAAGGGATATCCAACTCCTTCCCAATCCAAACCTGAGACCCTTCCGATAGCAGAGATGTGATATCTCAATGCTTATACCAAACCTGAGACCCTTCCTATGGCATGATATGTGATATCCAACTCCTTCCCAATCCAATCCTGAGACCCTTCCGATAGCAGAGGCGTGATATCTCAATGCTTCTACCAAACCTGAGACCCTTCCTTTAGCATGAGATGTGATATCCAAATCCTTCACATTCCAATCCTGAGACCCTTCCTATAGCATGAGATGTGATATCTCAATGCTTCTAATAACAAACCTGAGATCCTTCCTATAACATGAGATGTGATATCCAATTCCTTCCCATTCCAAACCTGAGGCCCTTCCTATTGGATGAGATGTGATATCCAACTCCTTCCCATTCCAACCCTGAGACCCTTCCTATAGCATGAGATGTGATGTCTCAATGCTTTTAATACCAAACCTGAGATCCTTCCTATAACATGAGATGTGATATCCAACTCCTTCCATTCCAATCCTGAGACCCGTCCTATAGCATGAGATGTGATATCTCAATGCTTATACCAAACCTGAGACCCTTCCTATAGCATGAGATGTGATATCCAATTGCTTCCCATTCCAATCCTGAGACCCTTCCTATAGCATGAGATGTGATATCTCAATGCTTCTAATACCAAACCTGAGATCCTTCCTCTAACATGAAATGTGATATCCAACTCCTTCCCTTTCCAAACCTAAGAGCCTATCTATAGCATGAGATGTGATATCCAAGTCCTTCCCATTCCAACCCTTAGACCCTTCCAACAGCATGCAATATGATATCTCAATGATTCTAATAACAAACCTGAGACCCGTCCTATAACTTGAGATGGGATATCCAACTCCTTCCCATTCCAATCCTGAGGCACTTCCGATAGCAGAGATGTGATATCTCAATGCTTATACCAAACCTGAGAACCTTCCTATGTCCTGAGATGTCATATACAACTCCTTCCCATTCCAATCCTGAGACCCTTCCTTTAGCAAGAGATGTGATATCTCAATGCTTATACCAAATCTGAGACCCTTCCTATAGCATGATGTGATATCCAATTCCTTCCCATTCCAATCCTGAGACCCTTCCTATAGCATGAGATGTGATATCTCAATGCTTATACCAAACCAGAGACTCTTCCTATAACATTAGATGGGATATCCAACTCCTTCCCATTCCGATCCTGAGCCGCTTCCGATAGCAGAGATGTGATATCTCAATGCTTATACCAAACCTGAGACCCTTCCTATAACATGAGATGTGATATCCAACTCCTTCCCGTTCCAAACCTGAGACACTAACTAGAGCATATGTGATATCCAACTCCTTCCCATTCCAAACATGAGACCCTTCCAATAGCAAGAAAGTAATATCCAACTCCTACCCATTCCAATCCTGAGACCCTTCCTATAGCATGAGAAGGGATATCCAACTCCTTCCCAATCCAATCCTGAGACCCTTCCGATAACAGATATGTGATATCTCAATGCTTATAACAAACCTGAGACCCTTCCTATGGCATGAGATGTGATATCCAACTCCTTCCCATTCCAACCTGAGACACTTCCTATAGCATGAGAAGGGATATCCAACTCCTTCCCAATCCAATCCTGAGACCCTTCCGATAGCAGAGATGTGATATCTCAATGCTTATAACAAACCTGAGACCCTTCCTATGGCATGAGATGTGATATCCAACTCCTTGCCATTCAAATCCTGAGACTCTTCCTATAGCATGAGAAGGGATATCCAACTCCTTCCCAATCCAATCCTGAGACCCTTCCGATAGCAGAGACGTGATATCTCAATGCTTCTACCAAACCTGAGACCCTTCCTTTAGCATGAGATGTGATATCCAAATCCTTCACATTCCAATCCTGAGACCCTTCCTATAGCATGAGATGTGATATCTCAATGCTTCTAATACCAAACCTGAGATCCTTCCTATAACATGAGATGTGATATCCAATTCCTTCCCATTCCAAACCTGAGACCCTTCCTATTGGATGAGATGTGATATCCAACTCCTTCCCATTCCAACCCTGAGACCCTTCCTTTAGCATGAGATGTGATGTCTCAATGCTTCTAATACCAAACCTGAGATCCTTCCTTATAACATGAGATGTGATATCCAACTCCTTCCATTCCAATCCTGAGACCCGTCCTATAGCATGAGATGTGATATCTCAATGCTTATACCAAACCTGAGACCCTTCCTATAGCATGAGATGTGATATCCAACTGCTTCCCATTCCAATCCTGAGACCCTTCCTATAGCATGAGATGTGATATCTCAATGCTTCTAATATCAAAACTGAGACCCTCCCTATAGCATGATATGTGATATCTAAGTCCTTTCCATTCCAATCCTGAGACCCTCCCTATAGCATGAGATGTGATATCCAACTCCTTCCCATTCCAATCCTGAGACCCTTCCTATAGCTTGAGATATGATATCTCAATACTTCTAATACCAAACGTGAGATCCTTCCGATAACATGAGATGTGATATCCAAATCCTTCCCCTTCCAAACCTGAGACCCTCCCTTTAGCATGAGATGTGATATCCAACTCCTTCCTATTCCAATCCTGAGACTCTTCTGATAGCATGAGATGTGATATCTCAATGCTTCTAATACCAAACCTGAGATCCTTCCGATAGCATGAGATGTGATATCTCAATGCTTCTAATACCAAACCTGAGATCCTTCCTATAACATGAGATGTGATATCCAAATCCTTCCCCTTCCAAACCTGAGACCCTCCCTTTAGCATGAGATGTGATATCCAACTCCTTCCCATTCCAATCCTGAGACCCTTCCGATATCATGAGATGTGATATCTCAAAGCTTCTAATATCAAACTTGAGACCCTCCCTATAGCGTGAGATGTGATATCCAAGTCCTTCCCATTCCAATCCTGAGACCCTTCCTATAGCATGAGATATGATATCTCAATGCTTCTAATACCAAACCTGAGACCCTTCCTATAACATGAGATGGGAATATCCAACTCCTTCCCATTCCAATCCTGAGACCCTTCCGATAGCAGAGATGTGATATCTCAATGCTTATACCAAACCTGAGATCCTTCCTATAACATGAGATGTCCTGAGACACTTCCTATAGCATGAGATGTGATATCTCACTGCTTATACCAAACCTGAGACCCTTCCCATAGCATGAGATGTGATATCCAAGTCCTTCCCATTCCAATCCTGAGACACTTCCTATAGCATGAGATGTGATATCTCAATGCTTCTAATACCAAACCTGAGACTCTTCCTATAACATGAGATGGGGAATCCAACTCCTTCCCATTCCAATCCTGAGACCCTTTTGATAGCAGAGATGTGATATCTCAATGTTTATACCAAACCTGAGACCCTTCCTACGGCATGAGTTGTCATATTCAACTCCTTCCCATTCCAATCCTGAGACCCTTCCTATAGCATGAGATGTGATATCTCAATGGTTCTACCAAACCTGAGACCCTTCCTATAACATGAGATGTGATATCCAATTCCTTCCCATTCCAAACCTGAGACCCTTCCTATTGGATGAGATGCGATATCCAACTCCTTCCCATTCCAACCCTGAGACCCTTCCTATAGCATGAGATGTGATATCTCAATGCTTCTAATACCAAACCTGAGATCCTTCCTATAACATGAGATGTGATATCCAACTCCTTCCCATTCCAATCCTGAGACCCTTCTGATAGCATAAGATATATCTCAATGCTTCTATACCAAACCTGAGATCCTTCCGATAGCATGAGATGTGATATCTCAATACTTCTAATACCAAACCTGAGATCCTATAACATGAGATGTGATATCCAAATCCTTATCTTCCAAACCTGAGACCCTTCCTTTACCATGAGATGTGATATCCAACTCCTTCCCATTCCAATCCTGAGACTCTTCTGATAGCATAAGATATGATATCTCAATGCTTCTATACCAAACCTGAGATCCTTCTGATAGCATGAGATGTGATATCTCAATACTTCTAATACCAAACCTGAGATCCTACCTCTAACATGAAATGTGATATCCAACTCTTTCCCCTTGCAAACCTGAGAGCCTTCCTATAGCATGAGATGTGATATCCAAGTCCTTCCCATTCCAATCCTGAGACCCGTCCTATAACATGAGATGTGATATCCAACTCCTTCCCATTCCAACCTGAGACCCTTCCTAGAGCATGAGATGGGATATCCAACTCCTTCCAAATCCAATCCTGATAACCTTCCGATAGCATGAGATGTGATATCCCAATGCTTCTACCAAACCTGAGGACCATACTATGGCATGAGATGTGATATCAAACTCCTTCCCATTCTAATCCTGAGACCCTTCCTATAGCTTGAGATGTGATATCCAACTCCTTCCCATTCCAATTCTGAGACCCTTCCTATACCATGAGACTTGATATCTCAATGCTTCTAATACCAAACCTGAGACCCGTCCTATAACATGAGATGTGATATCCAAATCCTTCCCCTTCCAAACCTTAGACCCTTCCTTTATCATGAGATGTGATATCCAACTCCTTCCCATTCCAATCTTGAGACCCTTCCGATATCATGAAATGTGATATCTCAATGCTTCTAATATCAAACTTGAGACCCTCCTTATAGCATGAGATGTGATATCCAAGTCCTTCCCATTCCAATCCTGAGACCCTTCCTATAGCATGAGATGTGATATCTCAATGCTTCTAATACCAAACCTGAGATCCTTCCTACAACATGAGATGGGAATATCCAATGTGATATCCAACTCCTTCCCATTCCAATCCTGAGACCCTTCCTATAGCATGAGATGTGATATCCAACTCCTTCCCATTCCAATCCTGAGACCCTTCCTATAGCCTGAGATGTGATATCTCAATGTTTATACCATACCTGAGACCCTTCCTATAACATGAGATGTGATATCCAACTCCTTCCCGTTCCAAACCTGAGACCCTTCCTTTAGCATGAGATGTGATATCCAGCTCCTTCCCATTCCAATCCTGAGACACTTCCGATAGCATGAGATGTGATATCTCAATGCTTCTAATATCTAAACTGAGACCCTCCCTATAGCATGATATGTGATATCTAAGTCCTTCCCATTCCAATCCTGAGACCCTTCCTATAGCATGAGATGTGATATCTCAATGCTTATCCTTGATTCCTGTAGTAAATTGATTTCCTTTGCAGGCCGACTCCTGTCACGAATGCCTTGTCTGCATGCATTCTCTCCTGGCCATTCTCTCACCGTGGCTATTTGCCTACCCCCTTCCTCCATCCTAGCCTCCTACCACTCAACTCCGCCTACTTGGAGAATTCAACATGAACCTGTATGCTTCCTGACCTGGACTTTTACGAGATCTGCAACTCTTCATGTCGCTGGCCCTACACACTGCAGGGAATACTCAGGATTTTCTGATCTCAGACCTCCCCCTCTGTAACCCTCTCAATAATCCTCTCCCGTGGTGATCAAGTTCTCATCTTCAAAGAAGGCTAACTGCCAGCTGTTCCTCCTCAGAGGAGTTCTCCCTTTCTGTCCCTGCTCCCTGCACCGTTTCGCGTTGCAAACACTCGCTTCCCTGCTCTCTTGTTTAGACGCTTTTCCTTCTCAGAGGCCTTCTTGCTTTCTGCCCTTTTCGCGTTGCAAGTACTCGCTTCCCAGCTCTCTGGTTTAGACGCGTGTTCCCTGCCTTCTCTCCTCTTCCCGCTGCCTTCAAATCAAAAAATGAGCTCCAAAAGATACACAGTGCTCAGAATGCTCTATAACACCCATTATTCAACATATAGCCGTAACCCGCTAGACGTATTGATACGTGCTGTAAACTAGCAAAAACAGCTAGAAAATGTACTTTCCTCGTGTTTTTGTAAATGCAAATTCTGATGGGTTCCCATGTATACTGTCCGTGCGTTTGTTGTCGAATGCTGAAGTTTTTAACCACTGTTCTCCCATACAAGGGAGGGGGGGGGGGGGTCAACGTCTACTGCTGTTCATAGGCTGAATGTATACGGCTAAAATCTTCAAGGCATTATCAGCTTTCCTGACTGTTTTGGAACGTGTATTTGCCATCTGTTAATGCAGTCGCCCTGTGTTCATAGTCCCTTCTACTTTACAGGCTGCACTCCCCTGGTGATCACATTCTCCTCTCCAGAGCAGGCTGACTACCAGCTGCTCCTCCTCATAGGCGTTCATCCTTTCTGTCCCTGCTCCCTGCACCGTTTCGCGTTGCATGTACTCGCTTCCCAGCTCTCTGGTTTAGATGCGTGTTCCCTGCCTTCTCTCCTCTTCCTACAGCCTTTCAATGAGCTCCACAAGATACAGTGTTCAGAATGCTTTATAACACCCATTATTCAACATATAGCTGTAACCCGCTAGACGTATTGAAACGTGCTAAAAACGAGCAGAAACAGCTAGAACATGTACTTTCCTCGCGTTTTGGTAAATGCGAATTCTGGTGGATTCCCATTTTGTACTCTGTTCGTGCGTTTGTTCAGTCGAATCCTGGTCTTTTGAACCACTCTTCTCCCATACAAGGGAGGGTCAAAATGTGTTGTTCACAGGCTGAATTTATACTGCTGAAATGCTCGCTTCCCTGCTCTCTGGTTTAGACGTGTGTACCCTGCATTTACCAAAACGCGAGGGGAGTACATTTTCTAGCTGTTTTTGCTAGTTTTTAGCACGTTTCAATACGTCTATCGGGTTACAGCTATATGTTGAATAATGGGTGTTATAAAGCATTCTGAACACTGTATCTTGTGGAGCAAATTGGAAGGCTGTAGCAAGAGGAGAGAAGGCAGGGAACACGCATCTCAACCAGAGAGCTGGGAAGCGAGTACATGCAACGCGAAACGGTGCAGGGAGCAGGGACAGAAAGGATGAACACCTATGAGGAGGAGCAGCTGGTAGTTAGCCTGCATAGGAGAGAAGAATGTGATCACTAGGGGAGTGCAGCCTGTAAACTAGAAGGCACGATGAACAAAGGGCGACTGCATTAACAGATGGCAAATACACGTTCCAAAACAGTCAGGAAAGCTGATAATGCCTTGAAGATTTCAGCCGTATACATTCAGCCTGTGAACAGCAGATGTTGACCCCCCCCTCCCTAGTATGGGAGAATAGTGGTTAAAAACGTCAGGATTCGACACAAACGCACGGACACAGTACATACAACATGGGAACCCACCAGAATTCGCATTTACAAAAACGCGAGGGAAGTACATTTTCTAGCTATTTTTGCTAGTTTTTAGCACGTTTCAATACGTCTAGCGGGTTACAGCTATATGTTGAATAATGGGGTTATAAAGCATTCTGAACACTATCTAGTGGAGCTCATTGGAAGGCTGTAGGAAGAGGAGCGAAGGCAGGGAACACGCATCTAAACCAGAGAGCAGGGAAGCGAGCATTTCAGCAGTATAAATTCAGCCTGTGAACAACACATTTTGACCCTCCTTTGTATGGGAGAAGAGTGGTTCAAAAGACCAGGATTCGACTGAACAAACGCACGAACAGAGTACAAAATGGGAATCCACCAGAATTCGCATTTACCAAAACGCGAGAAAAGTACATTTTCGAGCTGTTTCTGCTCGTTTTTAGCACGTTTCAATACGTCTAGCGGGTTACAGCTATATGTTGAATAATGGGGTTATAAAGCATTCTGAACACTATCTTGTGGAGCTCATTGGAAGGCTGTAGGAAGAGGAGAGAAGGCAGGGAACACGCTTCTAAACCAGAGAGCTGGGAAGCGAGTACATGCAACGCGGAACGGTGCAGGGAGCAGGGACAGAAAGGATGAACGCCTATGAGGAGGAGCAGCTGGTAGTCAGCCTGCTCTGGAGAGGAGAATGTGATCACCAGAGGAGTGCAGCCTGTGAAGTAGAAGGGACGATGAACACAGGGCGACTGCATTAACAGATGGCAAATACACGTTCCAAAACAGTCAGGAAAGCTGATAATGCCTTGAAGATTTCAGCCGTATACATTCAGCCTGTGAACAGCAGTAGACGTTGACCCCCCCTTGTATGGGAGAACAGTGGTTAAAAACTTCAGGATTCAACAACAAACGCACGGACAGTACATACATGGGAACCCATCAGAATTAGCATTTACAAAAACGCGAGGAAAGTACATTTTCTAGCTGTTTTTGCTAGTTTACAGCACGTTTCAATACGTCTAGCGGGTTACGGCTATATGTTGAATAATGGGTGTTATAGAGCATTCTGAGCACTGTGTATCTTTTGGAGCTCATTTTTTGATTTGAAGACAGCGGGAAGAGGAGAGAAGGCAGGGAACAGGCGTCTAAACCAGAGAGCTGGGAAGCGAGTACTTGCAACGCGAAAAGGGCAGAAAGGAAGAAGGCCTCTGAGAAGGAAAAGCGTCTAAGCCAGAGAGCAGGAAAGCGAGTGTTTGCATCGCGAAACTGTGCAGGGAGCAGGGACAGAAAGGGAGAACTCCTCTGAGGAGGAATAGCTGGCAGTTAGCCTTCTTTGGAGATGAGAACTTGATCACCACGGGAGAGGATTGTTGAGAGGGTTACTGAGGGGGAGGTCTGAGATCAGAAAATCCTGAGTATTCCCTGCAGTGTGTAGGGCCAGCGACATGAAGAGTTGCAGATCTCGTAAAAGTCCAGGTCAGGAAGCATACAGGTTCATGTTGAATTCTCCAAGTAGGCGGAGTTGAGTGGTAGGAGGCTAGGATGGAAAAGTCCATCCACTGAGAGAGGAAGGGGGTAGGCAAATAGCCACGGTGAGCGAATGGCCAGGAGAGAATGCATGCAGACAAGGCATTCGTGACAGGAGTCGGCCTGCAAAGGAAATCAATTTACTACAGGAATCAAGGATAAGCATTGAGATAGCACATCTCATGCTATAGGGTCTCAGGATTGGAATGGGAAGGATTTAGATATCACATATGCTATAGGGAGGGTCTCAGTTTTGATATTAGAAGCATTAAGATATCACATCTCATGCTATCGGAAGTTTCTCAGGATTGGAATGGGAAGGAGCTGGATATCACATCTCATGCTAAAGGAAGGGTCTCAGGTTTGGAACGGGAAGGAGTTGGATATCACATCTCATGTTATAGGAAGGGTCTCAGGTTTGGTATAAACATTGAGATATCACATCTCTGCTATCGGAAGTGTCTCAGGATTGGAATGGGAAGGAGTTGGATATCCCATCTCATGTTATAGGACGGGTCTCAGGTTTTTTATTAAAATCATTGAGATATCATATTGCATGCTGTAGGAAGGGTCTAAGGATTGGAATGGAAGGAGTTGGATATCACATCTCATGTTAAAGGAAGGATCTCAGGTTTGGTATTAGAAGCATTGAGACATCACATCTCATGCTATAGGAAGGGTCTCAGGATTGGAATGGGATGGAGTTGGATATCACATCTCATGCTATAGGAAGGGTCTCAGGATTGGAATGGGAAGGAGTTGGATATCACATCTCGTGTTATAGGAAGGGTCTCAGGTTTGGTATAAACATTGAGATATCACATCTCTGCTATCGGAAGTGTCTCAGGATTGGAATGGGAAGGAGTTGGATATCCCATCTCATGTTATAGGACGGGTCTCAGGTTTTTTATTAAAATCATTGAGATATCATATTGCATGCTGTAGGAAGGGTCTAAGGATTGGAATGGGAAGGAGTTGGATATTCCCATCTCATGTTATAGGAAGGGTCTCAAGATTGTAATGGGAAGGAGTTGGATATCACATCTCATGATAAAGGAAGGGTCTAAGGTTTGGAAGGGGAAGGATTTGGATATCACATCTCATGTTATAGGACGGGTCTCAGGTTTGGTATTAGAAGCATTGAGATATCAAGTCTCATGGTATAGGAAGGGTCTCAGAATTGGAATGGGAAGGAGTTGGATATCACATTTCAAGCTATAGGAAGGGTCTCAGGATTAGAATGGGAAGGAGTTTGATATCACATCTCATGCCATAATATGGGTCTCAGGTTTGGTAGAAGCATTGGGTTATCACATCTCATGCTATCGGAAGGGTATCGGGATTGGATTTGGAAGGAGTTAGATATCCCATCTCATGCTATAGGAAGGGTCTCAGGTTGGAATGGGAAGGAGTTGGATATCACATCTCATGTTATAGGAAGGGTCTCAGGATTGGAATGGGAAGGACTTGGATATCACATCTCATGCTGTAGGAAGGCTCTCAGGTTTGCAAGGGGAAAGAGTTGGATATCACATTTCATGTTAGAGGTAGGATCTCAGGTTTGGTATTAGAAGCATTGAGATATCACATCTCATGCTATCAGAAGGATCTCAGGTTTGGTATAGAAGCATTGAGATATCATATCTTATGCTATCAGAAGAGTCTCAGGATTGGAATGGGAAGGAGTTGAATATCACATCTCATGGTAAAGGGAGGGTCTCAGGTTTGGAAGATAAGGATTTGGATATCACATCTCATGTTATAGGAAGGTTCTCAGGTTTGGTATTAGAAGTATTGAGATATCACATCTCATGCTATCGGAAGGATCTCAGGTTTGGTATAGAAGCATTGAGATATCATATCTTATGCTATCAGAAGGGTCTCAGGATTGGAATGGGAAGGAGTTGGATATCACATCTCATGCTATAGGGAGGGTCTCAAGTTTGATAGAAGCATTGAGATATCACATTTCATGATATCGGAAGGGTCTCAAGATTGGAATGGGAAGGAGTTGGATATCACATCTCATGATAAAGGAAGGGTCTAAGGTTTGGAAGGGGAAGGATTTGGATATCACATCTCATGTTATAGGACGGGTCTCAGTTTTGGTATTAGAAGCATTGAGATATCAAGTCTCATGGTATAGGAAGGGTCTCAGAATTGGAATGGGAAGGAGTTGGATATCACATTTCAAGCTATAGGAAGGGTCTCAGGATTAGAATGGGAAGGAGTTTGATATCACATCTCATGCCATAATATGGGTCTCAGGTTTGGTAGAAGCATTGGGTTATCACATCTCATGCTATCGGAAGGGTATCGGGATTGGATTTGGAAGGAGTTAGATATCCCATCTCATGCTATAGGAAGGGTCTCAGGTTGGAATGGGAAGGAGTTGGATATCACATCTCATGTTATAGGAAGGGTCTCAGGATTGGAATGGGAAGGACTTGGATATCACATCTCATGCTATAGGAAGGCTCTCAGGTTTGCAAGGGGAAAGAGTTGGATATCACATTTCATGTTAGAGGTAGGATCTCAGGTTTGGTATTAGAAGCATTGAGATATCACATCTCATGCTATCAGAAGGATCTCAGGTTTGGTATAGAAGCATTGAGATATCATATCTTATGCTATCAGAAGAGTCTCAGGATTGGAATGGGAAGGAGTTGGATATCACATCTCATGGTAAAAGGAGGGTCTCAGGTTTGGAAGATAAGGATTTGGATATCACATCTCATGTTATAGGAAGGATCTCAGGTTTGGTATTAGAAGTATTGAGATATCACATCTCATGCTATCGGAAGGATCTCAGGTTTGGTATAGAAGCATTGAGATATCATATCTTATGCTATCAGAAGGGTCTCAGGATTGGAATGGGAAGGAGTTGGATATCACATCTCATGCTAAAGGGAGGGTCTCAGGTTTGGAAGGGGAAGGATTTGGATATCACATCTCATGTTATCGGAAGGATCTCAGGTTTGGTGTTAGAAGTATTTAGATATCACATCTCATGCTATAGGAAGGGTCTCAGGATTGGAATGGGAAGGACTTAGATATCACATATCATGCTATAGGGAGGGTCTCAGTTTTGATATTAGAAGCATTGAGATATCACATCTCATGCTATCGGAAGTGTCTCAGGATTGGAATGGGAAGGAGCTGGATATCACATCTCATGCTAAAGGAAGGGTCTCAGGTTTGGAACGGGAAGGATTTGGATATCACATCTCATGTTATAGGAAGGGTCTCAGGTTTGGTATAAACATTGAGATATCACATCTCTGCTATCGGAATTGTCTCAGGATTGGAATGGGAAGGAGTTGGATATCCCATCTCATGTTATAGGACGGGTCTCAGGTTTTTTATTAGAATCATTGAGATATCATATTGCATGCTGTAGGAAGGGTCTAAGGATTGGAATGCGAAGGACTTGGATATCACATCTCATGCTATAGATAGGCTCTCAGGTTTGGAAAGTGAAGGAGTTGGATATCACATTTCATGTTAGAGGAAGGATCTCAGGTTTGGTATTAGAGGCATTGAGATATCACATCTCAGGCTATAGGAAGGGTCTCAGGATTGGAATGGGAAGGAGTTGGATATCACATCTCATGCTATAGGAAGGGTTTCAGGTTTGGTATAAGCATTGAGATATCTCATCTCATGCTATAGGAAGGGTCTCAGGATTGGAATGGAAGGAGTTGGATATCACATCTCATGTTATAGGAAGGATCTGAGGTTTGGTATTAGAAGCATTGAGACATCACATCTCATGCTATAGGAAGGGTCTCAGGATTGGAATGGGAAGGAGTTGGATATCAAATCTCATGCTATAGGAAGGGTCTCAGGATTGGAATGGGAAGGAGTTGAATATGACATCTCATGCCGTAGGAAGGGTCTCAGGTTTGGTATAAACATTGAAATATCACATCTCTGCTATCAAAAGGGTCTCAGGATTGGAATTGGAAGGAGTTGGATATCCCATCTCATGTTATAGGAAGAGTCTCAGGTTTGGTATTAGAAGCATTGAGATATCACATCTCATGCTATAGGAAGTGTCTCAGGATTGGAATGGGAAGGACTTGGATATCACATCTCATGCTATAGGTAGGGTCTCAAGTTTGACATTAGAAGCATTGAGATATCACATCTCATGCTATAGGAAGGGTCTGAGGATTGGAATGGGAAGGAGTTGGATATCACATCTCCTGCTATGGGAAGGGTCTCAGGTTTGGTATAAGCAGTGAGATATCACATCTCATGCTATAGGAAGTGTCTCAGGATTGGAATGGGAAGGAGTTGGATATCACATCTCATGTTATAGGAAGGATCTCAGGTGTGGTATAAGCATTGAGATATCACATCTCTGCTATCGGAAGGGTCTCAAGATTGGAATGGGAAGGAGTTGGATATTCCCATCTCATGTTATAGGAAGGGTCTCAGGTTTGATATTAGAAGCATTGAGATATCACATCTCATGCTATAGGAAGGGTCTCAGGATTGGAATGGGAAGGACTTGGATATCACATCTCATGCTATAGGGAGGGTCTCAAGTTTGATATTAGAAGCTTTGAGATATCACATCTCATGATATCGGAAGGGTCTCAGGATTGGAATGGGAAGGAGTTGGATATCAAGTCTCATAGTATAGGAAGGGTCTCAGAATTGGAATGGGAAGGAGTTGGATATCCCATCTCATGTTATAGGAAGAGTCTCTGGTTTGGTATTAAAATCATTGAGATATCACATCGCATGCTGTAGGAAGGGTCTAAGGATTGGAATGGGATGGACTTGGATATCACATCTCATGCTATAGGTAGGCTCTCAGGTTTGGTATAAGCATTGAGATATCACATCTCATGCTATAGGAAGGGTCTCAGAATTGGAATGGGAAGGAGTTGGATATCACATCTCAAGCTGTAGGAAGGGTCTCAGTATTGGAATGGGAAGGACTTAGATATCACATCTCATGCTATAGGAAGGCTCTCAGGTTTGGAAGGGGAAAGAGTTGGATATCTCATTTCATGTTAGAGGTAGGATCTCAGGTTTGGCATTAGAGGCATTGAGATATCACATCTCATGCTATCAGAAGGGTCTCAGGAATGGAATGGGAAGGAGTTAGATATCACATCTCATGCTAAAGGGAGGGTCTCAGGTTTGGAAGGGGAAGGATTTGGATATCACATCTCATGTTATAGGAAGGATCTCGGGTTTGGTATTAGAAGCATTGAGATATCACATCTCATGCTATCAGAAGCGTCTCAGGATTGGAATAGGAAGGAGTTGGATATCACATTTCATGCTAAAGGGAGGGTCTCAGGTTTGGAAGGGGAAGGATTTGGATATCACATCTCATGTTATCGGAAGGATCTCACGTTTGGTATTAGAAGTATTGAGATATCATATCTCATGCTATAGGAAGGGTCTCAGGATTGGAATGGGAAGGAGTTGGATATCACATCTCATGCTATAGGGAGGGTCTCAGGATTGGAATGGGAAGGACTTAGATATCACATATCATGCTATAGGGAGGGTCTCAGTTTTGATATTAGAAGCATTGAGATATCACATATCATGCTATCGGAAGTGTCTCAGGATTGGAATGGGAAGGAGCTGGATATCACATCTCATGCTAAAGGAAGGGTCTCAGGTTTGGAACGGGAAGGATTTGGATATCACATCTCATGTTATAGGAAGGGTCTCAGGTTTGGTATAAGCATTGAGATATCACATCTCTGCTATCGGAAGTGTCTCAGGATTGGAATGGGAAGGAGTTGGATATCCCATCTCATGTTATAGGACGGGTCTCAGGTTTGTTATTAGAATCATTGAGATATCATATTGCATGCTGTAGGAAGGGTCTAAGGGTTGGAATGTGAAGGACTTGGATATCACATCTCATGCTATAGATAGGCTCTTAGGTTTGGAAAGGGAAGGAGTTGGATATCACATTTCATGTTAGAGGAAGGATCTCAGGTTTGGTATTAGAAGCATTGAGATATCACATCTCATGCTATAGGAAGGGTCTCAGGATTGGAATGGGAAGCAGTTGGATATCACATCTCATGCTATAGGAAGGGTCTCAGGTTTGGTATAAGCATTGAGATATCACATCTCATGCTATAGGACGGGTCTCAGGATTGGAATGGAAGGAGTTGGATATCACATCTCATGTTATAGGAAGGATCTCAGGTTTGGTATTAGACGTATTGAGACATCACATCTCATGCTATAGGAAGGGTCTCAGGGTTGGAATGGGAAGGAGTTGGATATCACATCTCATCCAATAGAAAGGGTCTCAGGTTTGGAATGGGAAGGAATTGGATATCACATCTCATGTTATAGGAAGGATCTCAGGTTTGGTTTTAGAAGCATTGAGATATCACATCTCATGCTATAGGAAGGGTCTCAGGATTGGAATGTGAAGGATTTGGATATCACATCTCATGCTAAAGGAAGGGTCTCAGGTTTGGTAGAAGCATTGAGATATCACGTCGCTGCTATCGGAAGGGTCTCAGGATTGGATTGGGAAGGAGTTGGATATCCCTTCTCATGCTATAGGAAGGGTCTCAGGATTTGAATGGCAAGGAGTTGGATATCACATCTCATGCCATAGGAAGGGTCTCAGGTTTGGTATAAGCATTGAGATATCACATCTCTGCTATCGGAAGGGTCTCAGGATTGGATTGGGAAGGAGTTGGATATCCCTTCTCATGCTTTAGGAAGTGTCTCAGGTTGGAATGGGAAGGAGTTGGATATCACATCTCATGTTATAGGAAGGGTCTCAGGATTGGAATGGGAAGGATTTGGATATCACATCTCTTGCTATAGGAAGGGTCTCAGGACTGGAATGGGTAGGAGTTGGATATTACTTTCTTGCTATAGGAAGGGTCTCATGTTTGGAATGGGAAGGAGTTGGATATCACATATGCTATAGTTAGTGTCTCAGGTTTGGAACGGGAAGGAGTTGGATATCACATCTCATGTTATAGGAAGGGTCTCAGGTTTGGTATAAGCATTGAGATATCACATCTCTGCTATCGGAAGCGGCTCAGGATTGGAATGGGAAGGAGTTGGATATCCCATCTCATGTTATAGGAAGAGTCTCTGGTTTGGTATTAGAATCATTGAGATATCACATCGCATGCTGTAGGAAGGGTCTAAGGATTGGAATGGGATGGACTTGGATATCACATCTCATGTTATAGGTAGGCTCTCAGGTTTGGTATAAGCATTGAGATATCACATCTCATGCTATAGGGAGGGTCTCAGGATTGGAATGGGAAGGAATTGGATATCACATCTCATGCTATAGGAAGGGTCTCAGATTTGGTATAAGCATTGAGATATCACATCTCATGCTAAAGGAAGGGTCTCAGGATTGGAATGGGAAGGAGTTGTATATGACATCTCAGGCCATGAAATCTCAGGCCATAGGAAGGTTCTCAGGTTTGGTATAAGCATTGAGATATCATATTGCATGCTGTAGGAAGGGTCTAAGGATTGGAATGGGAAGGACCTGGATATCACATCTCATGCTATAGAACGGCTCTCAGGTTTGGAAAGGGAAGGAGTTGGATATCACATCTCATGTTATAGGATGGATCTCAGGTTTGGTATTAGAAGTATTGAGATATCACATCTCATGTTATCGGAAGGATCTCAGGTTTGGTATTAGAAGTATTGAGATATCACATCTCATGCTATAGGAAGGGTCTCAGGATTGGAATGGGAAGGAGTTGGATATCACATCTCATGCTAAAGGAAGGGTCTCAGGTTTGGTAGAAGCATTGAGATATCACATCTCATGCTATAGGAAGGGTCTCAGGATTGGAATGGGAAGGACTTAGATATCACATATCATGCTATAGGGAGGGTCTCAGTTTTGATATTAGAAGCATTGAGATATCACATCTCATGCTATCGGAAGTGTCTCAGGATTGGAATGGGAAGGAGCTGGATATCACATCTCATGCTAAAGGAAGGGTCTCAGGTTTGGAACGGGAAGGAATTGGATATCACATCTCATGTTATAGGAAGGGTCTCAGGTTTGGTATAAACATTGAGATATCACATCTCTGCTATCGGAAGTGTCTCAGGATTGGAATGGGAAGGAGTTGGATTTCCCATCTCATGTTATAGGACGGGTCTCAGGTTTGTTATTGGAATCATTGAGATATCATATTGCATGCTGTAGGAAGGGTCTAAGGGTTGGAATGTGAAGGACTTGGATATCACATCTCATGCTATAGATAGGCTCTTAGGTTTGGAAAGGGAAAGAGTTGGATCTCACATTTCATGTTAGAGGAAGGATCTCAGGTTTGGTATTAGAAGCATTGAGATATCACATCTCATGCTATAGGAAGGGTCTCAGGATTGGAATGGGAAGGAGTTGGATATCACATCTCATGCTATAGGAAGGGTCTCAGGTTTGGTATAAGCATTGAGATATCACATCTCATGCTATAGGAAGGGTCTCAGGATTGGAATGGAAGGAGTTGGATATCACATCTCATGTTATAGGAAGGATCTCAGGTTTGGTATTAGAAGCATTGAGACATCACATCCCATGCTATAGGAAGGGTCTCAGGATTGGAATGGGATGGAGTTGGATATCACATCTCATGCTATAGGAAGGGTCTCAGGATTGGAATGGGAAGGAGTTGGATATCACATCTCGTGTTATAGGAAGGGTCTCAGGTTTGGTATAAACATTGAGATATCACATCTCTGCTATCGGAAGTGTCTCAGGATTGGAATGGGAAGGAGTTGGATATCCCATCTCATTTTATAGGACGGGTCTCAGGTTTTTTATTAAAATCATTGAGATATCATATTGCATGCTGTAGGAAGGGTCTAAGGATTGGAATGGGAGGGAGTTGGATATTCCCATCTCATGTTATAGGAAGGGTCTCAGGTTTGGTATTAGAAGCATTGAGATATCACATCTCATGCTATAGGAAGGGTCTCAGGATTGGAATGGGAAGGACTTGGATATCACATCTCATGCTATAGGGAGGGTCTCAAGTTTGATAGAAGCATTGAGATATCACATTTCATGATATCGGAAGGGTCTCAAGATTGGAATGGGAAGGAGTTGGATATCACATCTCATGATAAAGGAAGGGTCTAAGGTTTGGAAGGGGAAGGATTTGGATATCACATCTCATGTTATAGGACGGGTCTCAGGTTTGGTATTAGAAGCATTGAGATATCAAGTCTCATGGTATAGGAAGGGTCTCAGAATTGGAATGGGAAGGAGTTGGATATCACATTTCAAGCTATAGGAAGGGTCTCAGGATTAGAATGGGAAGGAGTTTGATATCACATCTCATGCCATAATATGGGTCTCAGGTTTGGTAGAAGCATTGGGTTATCACATCTCATGCTATCGGAAGGGTATCGGGATTGGATTTGGAAGGAGTTGGATATCCCATCTCATGCTATAGGAAGGGTCTCAGGTTGGAATGGGAAGGAGTTGGATATCACATCTCATGTTATAGGAAGGGTCTCAGGATTGGAATGGGAAGGACTTGGATATCACATCTCATGCTATAGGAAGGCTCTCAGGTTTGCAAGGGGAAAGAGTTGGATATCACATTTCATGTTAGAGGTAGGATCTCAGGTTTGGTATTAGAAGCATTGAGATATCACATCTCATGCTATCAGAAGGATCTCAGGTTTGGTATAGAAGCATTGAGATATCATATCTTATGCTATCAGAAGAGTCTCAGGATTGGAATGGGAAGGAGTTGAATATCACATCTCATGGTAAAGGGAGGGTCTCAGGTTTGGAAGATAAGGATTTGGATACCACATCTCATGTTATAGGAAGGATCTCAGGTTTGGTATTAGAAGTATTGAGATATCACATCTCATGCTATCGGAAGGATCTCAGGTTTGGTATAGAAGCATTGAGATATCATATCTTATGCTATCAGAAGGGTCTCAGGATTGGAATGGGAAGGAGTTGGATATCACATCTCATGATAAAGGAAGGGTCTAAGGTTTGGAAGGGGAAGGATTTGGATATCACATCTCATGTTATAGGACGGGTCTCAGGTTTGGTATTAGAAGCATTGAGATATCAAGTCTCATGGTATAGGAAGGGTCTCAGAATTGGAATGGGAAGGAGTTGGATATCACATTTCAAGCTATAGGAAGGGTCTCAGGATTAGAATGGGAAGGAGTTTGATATCACATCTCATGCCATAATATGGGTCTCAGGTTTGGTAGAAGCATTGGGTTATCACATCTCATGCTATCGGAAGGGTATCGGGATTGGATTTGGAAGGAGTTAGATATCCCATCTCATGCTATAGGAAGGGTCTCAGGTTGGAATGGGAAGGAGTTGGATATCACATCTCATGTTATAGGAAGGGTCTCAGGATTGGAATGGGAAGGACTTGGATATCACATCTCATGCTATAGGAAGGCTCTCAGGTTTGCAAGGGGAAAGAGTTGGATATCACATTTCATGTTAGAGGTAGGATCTCAGGTTTGGTATTAGAAGCATTGAGATATCACATCTCATGCTATCAGAAGGATCTCAGGTTTGGTATAGAAGCATTGAGATATCATATCTTATGCTATCAGAAGAGTCTCAGGATTGGAATGGGAAGGAGTTGGATATCACATCTCATGGTAAAAGGAGGGTCTCAGGTTTGGAAGATAAGGATTTGGATATCACATCTCATGTTATAGGAAGGATCTCAGGTTTGGTATTAGAAGTATTGAGATATCACATCTCATGCTATCGGAAGGATCTCAGGTTTGGTATAGAAGCATTGAGATATCATATCTTATGCTATCAGAAGGGTCTCAGGATTGGAATGGGAAGGAGTTGGATATCACATCTCATGCTAAAGGGAGGGTCTCAGGTTTGGAAGGGGAAGGATTTGGATATCACATCTCATGTTATAGGATGGATCTCAGGTTTGGTATTAGAAGTATTGAGATATCACATCTCATGTTATCGGAAGGATCTCAGGTTTGGTATTAGAAGTATTTAGATATCACATCTCATGCTATAGGAAGGGTCTCAGGATTGGAATGGGAAGGACTTAGATATCACATATCATGCTATAGGGAAGGTCTCAGTTTTGATATTAGAAGCATTGAGATATCACATCTCATGCTATCGGAAGTGTCTCAGGATTGGAATGGGAAGGAGCTGGATATCACATCTCATGCTAAAGGAAGGGTCTCAGGTTTGGAACGGGAAGGAGTTGGATATCACATCTCATGTTATAGGAAGGGTCTCAGGTTTGGTATAAACATTGAGATATCACATCTCTGCTATCGGAAGTGTCTCAGGATTGGAATGGGAAGGAGTTGGATATCCCATCTCATGTTATAGGACGGGTCTCAGGTTTTTTATTAGAATCATTGAGATATCATATTGCATGCTGTAGGAAGGGTCTAAGGATTGGAATGCGAAGGACTTGGATATCACATCTCATGCTATAGATAGGCTCTCAGGTTTGGAAAGTGAAGGAGTTGGATATCACATTTCATGTTAGAGGAAGGATCTCAGGTTTGGTATTAGAGGCATTGAGATATCACATCTCAGGCTATAGGAAGGGTCTCAGGATTGGAATGGGAAGGAGTTGGATATCACATCTCATGCTATAGGAAGGGTTTCAGGTTTGGTATAAGCATTGAGATATCACATCTCATGCTATAGGAAGGGTCTCAGGATTGGAATGGAAGGAGTTGGATATCACATCTCATGTTATAGGAAGGATCTGAGGTTTGGTATTAGAAGCATTGAGACATCACATCTCATGCTATAGGAAGGGTCTCAGGATTGGAATGGGAAGGAGTTGGATATCAAATCTCATGCTATAGGAAGGGTCTCAGGATTGGAATGGGAAGGAGTTGAATATGACATCTCATGCCGTAGGAAGGGTCTCAGGTTTGATATAAACATTGAGATATCACATCTCTGCTATCAAAAGGGTCTCAGGATTGGAATTGGAAGGAGTTGGATATCCCATCTCATGTTATAGGAAGAGTCTCAGGTTTGGTATTAGAAGCATTGAGATATCACATCTCATGCTATAGGAAGTGTCTCAGGATTGGAATGGGAAGGACTTGGATATCACATCTCATGCTATAGGTAGGGTCTCAAGTTTGACATTAGAAGCATTGAGATATCACATCTCATGCTATAGGAAGGGTCTGAGGATTGGAATGGGAAGGAGTTGGATATCACATCTCCTGCTATGGGAAGGGTCTCAGGTTTGGTATAAGCAGTGAGATATCACATCTCATGCTATAGGAAGTGTCTCAGGATTGGAATGGGAAGGAGTTGGATATCACATCTCATGTTATAGGAAGGATCTCAGGTGTGGTATAAGCATTGAGATATCACATCTCTGCTATCGGAAGGGTCTCAAGATTGGAATGGGAAGGAGTTGGATATTCCCATCTCATGTTATAGGAAGGGTCTCAGGTTTGATATTAGAAGCATTGAGATGTCACATCTCATGCTATAGGAAGGCTCTCAGGATTGGAATGGGAAGGACTTGGATATCACATCTCATGCTATAGGGAGGGTCTCAAGTTTGATATTAGAAGCTTTGAGATATCACATCTCATGATATCGGAAGGGTCTCAGGATTGGAATGGGAAGGAGTTGGATATCACATCTCATGATAAAGGAAGGGTCTAAGGTTTGGAAGGGGAAGGATTTGGATATCACATCTCATGTTATATTACGGGTCTCAGGTTTGGTATTAGAAGCATTGAGATATCAAGTCTCATAGTATAGGAAGGGTCTCAGAATTGGAATGGGAAGGAGTTGGATATCCCATCTCATGTTATAGGAAGAGTCTCTGGTTTGGTATTAGAATCATTGAGATATCACATCGCATGCTGTAGGAAGGGTCTAAGGATTGGAATGGGATGGACTTGGATATCACATCTCATGCTATAGGTAGGCTCTCAGGTTTGGTATAAGCATTGAGATATCACATCTCATGCTATAGGAAGGGTCTCAGAATTGGAATGGGAAGGAGTTGGATATCACATCTCAAGCTGTAGGAAGGGTCTCAGTATTGGAATGGGAAGGACTTGGATATCACATCTCATGCTATAGGAAGGCTCTCAGGTTTGGAAGGGGAAAGAGTTGGATATCTCATTTCATGTTAGAGGTAGGATCTCAGGTTTGGTATTAGAGGCATTGAGATATCACATCTCATGCTATCAGAAGGGTCTCAGGAATGGAATGGGAAGGAGTTAGATATCACATCTCATGCTAAAGGGAGGGTCTCAGGTTTGGAAGGGGAAGGATTTGGATATCACATCTCATGTTATAGGAAGGATCTCAGGTTTGGTATTAGAAGCATTGAGATATCACATCTCATGCTATCAGAAGAGTCTCAGGATTGGAATAGGAAGGAGTTGGATATCACATTTCATGCTAAAGGGAGGGTCTCAGGTTTGGAAGGGGAAGGATTTGGATATCACATCTCATGTTATCGGAAGGATCTCACGTTTGGTATTAGAAGTATTGAGATATCATATCTCATGCTATAGGAAGGGTCTCAAGATTGGAATGGGAAGGAGTTGGATATCACATCTCATGCTATAGGGAGGGTCTCAGGATTGGAATGGGAAGGACTTAGATATCACATATCATGCTATAGGGAGGGTCTCAGTTTTGATATTAGAAGCATTGAGATATCACATCTCATGCTATCGGAAGTGTCTCAGGATTGGAATGGGAAGGAGCTGGATATCACATCACATGCTAAAGGAAGGGTCTCAGGTTTGGAACGGGAAGGATTTGGATATCACATCTCATGTTATAGGAAGGGTCTCAGGTTTGGTATAAGCATTGAGATATCACATCTCTGCTATCGGAAGTGTCTCAGGATTGGAATGGGAAGGAGTTGGATATCCCATGTCATGTTATAGGACGGGTCTCAGGTTTGTTATTAGAATCATTGAGATATCATATTGCATGCTGTAGGAAGGGTCTAAGGGTTGGAATGTGAAGGACTTGGATATCACATCTCATGCTATAGATAGGCTCTTAGGTTTGGAAAGGGAAGGAGTTGGATATCACATTTCATGTTAGAGGAAGGATCTCAGGTTTGGTATTAGAAGCATTGAGATATCACATCTCATGCTATAGGAAGGGTCTCAGGATTGGAATGGGAAGCAGTTGGATATCACATCTCATGCTATAGGAAGGGTCTCAGGTTTGGTATAAGCATTGAGATATCACATCTCATGCTATAGGACGGGTCTCAGGATTGGAATGGAAGGAGTTGGATATCACATCTCATGTTATAGGAAGGATCTCAGGTTTGGTATTAGACGCATTGAGACATCACATCTCATGCTATAGGAAGGGTCTCAGGGTTGGAATGGGAAGGAGTTGGATATCACATCTCATCCAATAGAAAGGGTCTCAGGTTTGGAATGGGAAGGAATTGGATATCACATCTCATGTTATAGGAAGGATCTCAGGTTTGGTATTAGAAGCATTGAGATATCACATCTCATGCTATAGGAAGGGTCTCAGGATTGGAATGTGAAGGATTTGGATATCACATCTCATGCTAAAGGAAGGGTCTCAGGTTTGGTAGAAGCATTGAGATATCACGTCGCTGCTATCGGAAGGGTCTCAGGATTGGATTGGGAAGGAGTTGGATATCCCTTCTCATGCTATAGGAAGGGTCTCAGGATTTGAATGGCAAGGAGTTGGATATCACATCTCATGCCATAGGAAGGGTCTCAGGTTTGGTATAAGCATTGAGATATCACATCTCTGCTATCGGAAGGGTCTCAGGATTGGATTGGGAAGGAGTTGGATATCCCTTCTCATGCTTTAGGAAGTGTCTCAGGTTGGAATGGGAAGGAGTTGGATATCACATCTCATGTTATAGGAAGGGTCTCAGGATTGGAATGGGAAGGATTTGGATATCACATCTCTTGCTATAGGAAGGGTCTCAGGATTGGAATGGGTAGGAGTTGGATATTACTTTCTTGCTATAGGAAGGGTCTCATGTTTGGAATGGGAAGGAGTTGGATATCACATATGCTATAGTTAGTGTCTCAGGTTTGGAACGGGAAGGAGTTGGATATCACATCTCATGTTATAGGAAGGGTCTCAGGTTTGGTATAAGCATTGAGATATCACATCTCTGCTATCGGAAGCGGCTCAGGATTGGAATGGGAAGGAGTTGGATATCCCATCTCATGTTATAGGAAGAGTCTCTGGTTTGGTATTAGAATCATTGAGATATCACATCGAATGCTGTAGGAAGGGTCTAAGGATTGGAATCGGATGGACTTGGATATCACATCTCATGTTATAGGTAGGCTCTCAGGTTTGGTATAAGCATTGAGATATCACATCTCATGCTATAGGGAGGGTCTCAGGATTGGAATGGGAAGGAATTGGATATCACATCTCATGCTATAGGAAGGGTCTCAGATTTGGTATAAGCATTGAGATATCACATCTCATGCTAAAGGAAGGGTCTCAGGATTGGAATGGGAAGGAGTTGTATATGACATCTCAGGCCATGACATCTCAGGCCATAGGAAGGTTCTCAGGTTTGGTATAAGCATTGAGATATCATATTGCATGCTGTAGGAAGGGTCTAAGGATTGGAATGGGAAGGACCTGGATATCACATCTCATGCTATAGAACGGCTCTCAGGTTTGGAAAGGGAAGGAGTTGGATATCACATCTCATGTTATAGGATGGATCTCAGGTTTGGTATTAGAAGTATTGAGATATCACATCTCATGTTATCGGAAGGATCTCAGGTTTGGTATTAGAAGTATTGAGATATCACATCTCATGCTATAGGAAGGGTCTCAGGATTGGAATGGGAAGGAGTTGGATATCACATCTCATGCTAAAGGAAGGGTCTCAGGTTTGGTAGAAGCATTGAGATATCACATCTCATGCTATAGGAAGGGTCTCAGGATTGGAATGGGAAGGACTTAGATATCACATATCATGCTATAGGGAGGGTCTCAGTTTTGATATTAGAAGCATTGAGATATCACATCTCATGCTATCGGAAGTGTCTCAGGATTGGAATGGGAAGTAGCTGGATATCACATCTCATGCTAAAGGAAGGGTCTCAGGTTTGGAACGGGAAGGAATTGGATATCACATCTCATGTTATAGGAAGGGTCTCAGGTTTGGTATAAACATTGAGATATCACATCTCTGCTATCGGAAGTGTCTCAGGATTGGAATGGGAAGGAGTTGGATTTCCCATCTCATGTTATAGGACGGGTCTCAGGTTTGTTATTGGAATCATTGAGATATCATATTGCATGCTGTAGGAAGGGTCTAAGGGTTGGAATGTGAAGGACTTGGATATCACATCTCATGCTATAGATAGGCTCTTAGGTTTGGAAAGGGAAGGAGTTGGATCTCACATTTCATGTTAGAGGAAGGATCTCAGGTTTGGTATTAGAAGCATTGAGATATCACATCTCATGCTATAGGAAGGGTCTCAGGATTGGAATGGGAAGGAGTTGGATATCACATCTCATGCTATAGGAAGGGTCTCAGGTTTGGTATAAGCATTGAGATATCACATCTCATGCTATAGGAAGGGTCTCAGGATTGGAATGGAAGGAGTTGGATATCACATCTCATGTTATAGGAAGGATCTCAGGTTTGGTATTAGAAGCATTGAGACATCACATCTCATGCTATAGGAAGGGTCTCAGGATTGGAATGGGAAGGAGTTGAATATGACATCTCATGCCGTAGGAAGGGTCTCAGGTTTGGTATAAACATTGAGATATCACATCTCTGCTATCAAAAGGGTCTCAGGATTGGAATGGGAAGGAGTTGGATATCCCATCTCATGTTATAGGAAGAGTCTCAAGTTTGGTATTAGAAGCATTGAGATATCACATCTCATGCTATAGGAAGTGTCTTAGGATTGGAATGGGAAGGACTTGGATATCACATCTCATGCTATAGGTAGGGTCTCAAGTTTGACATTAGAAGCATTGAGATATCACATCTCATGCTATAGGAAGGGTCTGAGGATTGGAATGGGAAGGAGTTGGATATCACATCTCCTGCTATGGGAAGGGTCTCAGGTTTGGTATAAGCAGTGAGATATCACATCTCATGCTATAGGAAGTGTCTCAGGATTGGAATGGGAAGGAGTTGGATATCACATCTCATGTTATAGGAAGGATCTCAGGTTTGGTATAAGCATTGAGATATCACATCTCTGCTATCGGAAGGGTCTCAAGATTGGAATGGGAAGGAGTTGGATATTCCCATCTCATGTTATAGGAAGGGTCTCAGGTTTGGTATTAGAAGCATTGAGATATCACATCTCATGCTATAGGAAGGGTCTCAGGATTGGAATGGGAAGGACTTGGATATCACATCTCATGCTATAGGGAGGGTCTCAAGTTTGATATTAGAAGCTTTGAGATATCACATCTCATGATATCGGAAGGGTCTCAGGATTAGAATGGGAAGGAGTTTGATATCACATTTCATGCCATAATATGGGTCTCAGGTTTGGTAGAAGCATTGGGTTATCACATCTCATGCTATCGGAAGGGTATCGGGATTGGATTTGGAAGGAGTTGGATATCCCATCTCATGCTATAGGAAGGGTCTCAGGTTGGAATGGGAAGGAGTTGGATATCACATCTCATGTTATAGGAAGGGTCTCAGGATTGGAATGGGAAGGACTTGGATATCACATCTCATGCTATAGGAAGGCTCTCAGGTTTGCAAGGGGAAAGAGTTGGATATCACATTTCATGTTAGAGGTAGGATCTCAGGTTTGGTATTAGAAGCATTGAGATATCACATCTCATGCTATCAGAAGGATCTCAGGTTTGGTATAGAAGCATTGAGATATCATATCTTATGCTATCAGAAGAGTCTCAGGATTGGAATGGGAAGGAGTTGAATATCACATCTCATGGTAAAGGGAGGGTCTCAGGTTTGGAAGATAATGATTTGGATATCACATCTCATGTTATAGGAAGGATCTCAGGTTTGGTATTAGAAGTATTGAGATATCACATCTCATGCTATCGGAAGGATCTCAGGTTTGGTATAGAAGCATTGAGATATCGTATCTTATGCTATCAGAAGGGTCTCAGGATTGGAATGGGAAGGAGTTGGATATCACATCTCATGCTATAGGGAGGGTCTCAAGTTTGATAGAAGCATTGAGATATCACATTTCATGATATCGGAAGGGTCTCAAGATTGGAATGGGAAGGAGTTGGATATCACATCTCATGATAAAGGAAGGGTCTAAGGTTTGGAAGGGGAAGGATTTGGATATCACATCTCCTGTTATAGGACGGGTCTCAGGTTTGGTATTAGAAGCATTGAGATATCAAGTCTCATGGTATAGGAAGGGTCTCAGAATTGGAATGGGAAGGAGTTGGATATCACATTTCAAGCTATAGGAAGGGTCTCAGGATTAGAATGGGAAGGAGTTTGATATCACATCTCATGCCATAATATGGGTCTCAGGTTTGGTAGAAGCATTGGGTTATCACATCTCATGCTATCGGAAGGGTATCGGGATTGGATTTGGAAGGAGTTAGATATCCCATCTCATGCTATAGGAAGGGTCTCAGGTTGGAATGGGAAGGAGTTGGATATCACATCTCATGTTATAGGAAGGGTCTCAGGATTGGAATGGGAAGGACTTGGATATCACATCTCATGCTATAGGAAGGCTCTCAGGTTTGCAAGGGGAAAGAGTTGGATATCACATTTCATGTTAGAGGTAGGATCTCAGGTTTGGTATTAGAAGCATTGAGATATCACATCTCATGCTATCAGAAGGATCTCAGGTTTGGTATAGAAGCATTGAGATATCATATCTTATGCTATCAGAAGAGTCTCAGGATTGGAATGGGAAGGAGTTGGATATCACATTTCATGGTAAAAGGAGGGTCTCAGGTTTGGAAGATAAGGATTTGGATATCACATCTCATGTTATAGGAAGGATCTCAGGTTTGGTATTAGAAGTATTGAGATATCACATCTCATGCTATCGGAAGGATCTCAGGTTTGGTATAGAAGCATTGAGATATCATATCTTATGCTATCAGAAGGGTCTCAGGATTGGAATGGGAAGGAGTTGGATATCACATCTCATGCTAAAGGGAGGGTCTCAGGTTTGGAAGGGGAAGGATTTGGATATCACATCTCATGTTATAGGATGGAGCTCAGGTTTGGTATTAGAAGTATTGAGATATCACATCTCATGTTATCGGAAGGATCTCAGGTTTGGTATTAGAAGTATTTAGATATCACATCTCATGCTATAGGAAGGGTCTCAGGATTGGAATGGGAAGGACTTAGATATCACATATGCTATAGGGAGGGTCTCAGTTTTGATATTAGAAGCATTGAGATATCACATCTCATGCTATCGGAAGTGTCTCAGGATTGGAATGGGAAGGAGCTGGATATCACATCTCATGCTAAAGGAAGGGTCTCAGGTTTGGAACGGGAAGGAGTTGGATATCACATCTCATGTTATAGGAAGGGTCTCAGGTTTGGTATAAACATTGAGATATCACATCTCTGCTATCGGAAGTGTCTCAGGATTGGAATGGGAAGGAGTTGGATATCCCATCTCATGTTATAGGACGGGTCTCAGGTTTTTTATTAGAATCATTGAGATATCATATTGCATGCTGTAGGAAGGGTCTAAGGATTGGAATGCGAAGGACTTGGATATCACATCTCATGCTATAGATAGGCTCTCAGGTTTGGAAAGTGAAGGAGTTGGATATCACATTTCATGTTAGAGGAAGGATCTCAGGTTTGGTATTAGAGGCATTGAGATATCACATCTCAGGCTATAGGAAGGGTCTCAGAATTGGAATGGGAAGGAGTTGGATATCACATCTCATGCTATAGGAAGGGTTTCAGGTTTGGTATAAGCATTGAGATATCACATCTCATGCTATAGGAAGGGTCTCAGGATTGGAATGGAAGGAGTTGGATATCACATCTCATGTTATAGGAAGGATCTGAGGTTTGGTATTAGAAGCATTGAGACATCACATCTCATGCTATAGGAAGGGTCTCAGGATTGGAATGGGAAGGAGTTGGATATCAAATCTCATGCTATAGGAAGGGTCTCAGGATTGGAATGGGAAGGAGTTGAATATGACATCTCATGCCGTAGGAAGGGTCTCAGGTTTGGTATAAACATTGAGATATCACATCTCTGCTATCAAAAGGGTCTCAGGATTGGAATTGGAAGGAGTTGGATATCCCATCTCATGTTATAGGAAGAGTCTCAGGTTTGGTATTAGAAGCATTGAGATATCACATCTCATGCTATAGGAAGTGTCTCAGGATTGGAATGGGAAGGACTTGGATATCACATCTCATGCTATAGGTAGGGTCTCAAGTTTGACATTAGAAGCATTGAGATATCACATCTCATGCTATAGGAAGGGTCTGAGGATTGGAATGGGAAGGAGTTGGATATCACATCTCCTGCTATGGGAAGGGTCTCAGGTTTGGTATAAGCAGTGAGATATCACATCTCATGCTATAGGAAGTGTCTCAGGATTGGAATGGGAAGGAGTTGGATATCACATCTCATGTTATAGGAAGGATCTCAGGTGTGGTATAAGCATTGAGATATCACATCTCTGCTATCGGAAGGGTCTCAAGATTGGAATGGGAAGGAGTTGGATATTCCCATCTCATGTTATAGGAAGGGTCTCAGGTTTGATATTAGAAGCATTGAGATATCACATCTCATGCTATAGGAAGGGTCTCAGGATTGGAATGGGAAGGACTTGGATATCACATCTCATGCTATAGGGAGGGTCTCAAGTTTGATATTAGAAGCTTTGAGATATCACATCTCATGATATCGGAAGGGTCTCAGGATTGGAATGGGAAGGAGTTGGATATCACATCTCATGATAAAGGAAGGGACTACGGTTTGGAAGGGGAAGGATTTGGATATCACATCTCATGTTATATTACGGGTCTCAGGTTTGGTATTAGAAGCATTGAGATATCAAGTCTCATAGTATAGGAAGGGTCTCAGAATTGGAATGGGAAGGAGTTGGATATCCCATCTCATGTTATAGGAAGAGTCTCTGGTTTGGTATTAGAATCATTGAGATATCACATCGCATGCTGTAAGAAGGGTCTAAGGATTGGAATGGGATGGACTTGGATATCACATCTCATGCTATAGGTAGGCTCTCAGGTTTGGTATAAGCATTGAGATATCACATCTCATGCTATAGGAAGGGTCTCAGAATTGGAATGGGAAGGAGTTGGATATCACATCTCAAGCTGTAGGAAGGGTCTCAGTATTGGAATGGGAAGGACTTGGATATCACATCTCATGCTATAGGAAGGCTCTCAGGTTTGGAAGGGGAAAGAGTTGGATATCTCATTTCATGTTAGAGGTAGGATCTCAGGTTTGGTATTAGAGGCATTGAGATATCACATCTCATGCTATCAGAAGGGTCTCAGGAATGGAATGGGAAGGAGTTAGATATCACATCTCATGCTAAAGGGAGGGTCTCAGGTTTGGAAGGGGAAGGATTTGGATATCACATCTCATGTTATAGGAAGGATCTCAGGTTTGGTATTAGAAGCATTGAGATATCACATCTCATGCTATCAGAAGAGTCTCAGGATTGGAATAGGAAGGAGTTGGATATCACATTTCATGCTAAAGGGAGGGTCTCAGGTTTGGAAGGGGAAGGATTTGGATATCACATCTCATGTTATCGGAAGGATCTCACGTTTGGTATTAGAAGTATTGAGATATCATATCTCATGCTATAGGAAGGGTCTCAGGATTGGAATGGGAAGGAGTTGGATATCACATCTCATGCTATAGGGAGGGTCTCAGGATTGGAATGGGAAGGACTTAGATATCACATATCATGCTATAGGGAGGGTCTCAGTTTTGATATTAGAAGCATTGAGATATCACATCTCATGCTATCGGAAGTGTCTCAGGATTGGAATGGGAAGGAGCTGGATATCACATCTCATGCTAAAGGAAGGGTCTCAGGTTTGGAACGGGAAGGATTTGGATATCACATCTCATGTTATAGGAAGGGTCTCAGGTTTGGTATAAGCATTGAGATATCACATCTCTGCTATCGGAAGTGTCTCAGGATTGGAATGGGAAGGAGTTGGATATCCCATCTCATGTTATAGGACGGGTCTCAGGTTTGTTATTAGAATCATTGAGATATCATATTGCATGCTGTAGGAAGGGTCTAAGGGTTGGAATGTGAAGGACTTGGATATCACATCTCATGCTATAGATAGGCTCTTAGGTTTGGAAAGGGAAGGAGTTGGATATCACATTTCATGTTAGAGGAAGGATCTCAGGTTTGGTATTAGAAGCATTGAGATATCACATCTCATGCTATAGGAAGGGTCTCAGGATTGGAATGGGAAGCAGTTGGATATCACATCTCATGCTATAGGAAGGGTCTCAGGTTTGGTATAAGCATTGAGATATCACATCTCATGCTATAGGACGGGTCTCAGGATTGGAATGGGAAGGAGTTGGATATCACATCTCATCCAATAGAAAGGGTCTCAGGTTTGGAATGGGAAGGAATTGGATATCACATCTCATGTTATAGGAAGGATCTCAGGTTTGGTATTAGAAGCATTGAGATATCACATCTCATGCTATAGGAAGGGTCTCAGGATTGGAATGTGAAGGATTTGGATATCACATCTCATGCTAAAGGAAGGGTCTCAGGTTTGGTAGAAGCATTGAGATATCACGTCGCTGCTATCGGAAGGGTCTCAGGATTGGATTGGGAAGGAGTTGGATATCCCTTCTCATGCTATAGGAAGGGTCTCAGGATTTGAATGGCAAGGAGTTGGATATCACATCTCATGCCATAGGAAGGGTCTCAGGTTTGGAATAAGCATTGAGATATCACATCTCTGCTATCGGAAGGGTCTCAGGATTGGATTGGGAAGGAGTTGGATATCCCTTCTCATGCTTTAGGAAGTGTCTCAGGTTGGAATGGGAAGGAGTTGGATATCACATCTCATGTTATAGGAAGGGTCTCAGGATTGGAATGGGAAGGATTTGGATATCACATCTCTTGCTATAGGAAGGGTCTCAGGATTGGAATGGGTAGGAGTTGGATATTACTTTCTTGCTATAGGAAGGGTCTCATGTTTGGAATGGGAAGGAGTTGGATATCACATATGCTATAGTTAGTGTCTCAGGTTTGGAACGGGAAGGAGTTGGATATCACATCTCATGTTATAGGAAGGGTCTCAGGTTTGGTATAAGCATTAAGATATCACATCTCTGCTATCGGAAGCGGCTCAGGATTGGAATGGGAAGGAGTTGGATATCCTATCTCATGTTATAGGAAGAGTCTCTGGTTTGGTATTAGAATCATTGAGATATCACATCGCATGCTGTAGGAAGGGTCTAAGGATTGGAATGGGATGGACTTGGATATCACATCTCATGTTATAGGTAGGCTCTCAGGTTTGGTATAAGCATTGAGATATCACATCTCATGCTATAGGGAGGGTCTCAGGATTGGAATGGGAAGGAATTGGATATCACATCTCATGCTATAGGAAGGGTCTCAGATTTGGTATAAGCATTGAGATATCACATCTCATGCTAAAGGAAGGGTCTCAGGATTGGAATGGGAAGGAGTTGTATATGACATCTCAGGCCATGACATCTCAGGCCATAGGAAGGTTCTCAGGTTTGGTATAAGCATTGAGATATCATATTGCATGCTGTAGGAAGGGTCTAAGGATTGGAATGGGAAGGACCTGGATATCACATCTCATGCTATAGAACGGCTCTCAGGTTTGGAAAGGGAAGGAGTTGGATATCACATCTCATGTTATAGGATGGATCTCAGGTTTGGTATTAGAAGTATTGAGATATCACATCTCATGTTATCGGAAGGATCTCAGGTTTGGTATTAGAAGTATTGAGATATCACATCTCATGCTATAGGAAGGGTCTCAGGATTGGAATGGGAAGGAGTTGGATATCACATCTCATGCTAAAGGAAGGGTCTCAGGTTTGGTAGAAGCATTGAGATATCACATCTCATGCTATAGGAAGGGTCTCAGGATTGGAATGGGAAGGACTTAGATATCACATATCATGCTATAGGGAGGGTCTCAGTTTTGATATTAGAAGCATTGAGATATCACATCTCATGCTATCGGAAGTGTCTCAGGATTGGAATGGGAAGGAGCTGGATATCACATCTCATGCTAAAGGAAGGGTCTCAGGTTTGGAACGGGAAGGAATTGGATATCACATCTCATGTTATAGGAAGGGTCTCAGGTTTGGTATAAACTTTGAGATATCACATCTCTGCTATCGGAAGTGTCTCAGGATTGGAATGGGAAGGAGTTGGATTTCCCATCTCATGTTATAGGACGGGTCTCAGGTTTGTTATTGGAATCATTGAGATATCATATTGCATGCTGTAGGAAGGGTCTAAGGGTTGGAATGTGAAGGAATTGGATATCACATCTCATGCTATAGATAGGCTCTTAGGTTTGGAAAGGGAAGGAGTTGGATCTCACATTTCATGTTAGAGGAAGGATCTCAGGTTTGGTATTAGAAGCATTGAGATATCACATCTCATGCTATAGGAAGGGTCTCAGGATTGGAATGGGAAGGAGTTGGATATCACATCTCATGCTATAGGAAGGGTCTCAGGTTTGGTATAAGCATTGAGATATCACATCTCATGCTATAGGAAGGGTCTCAGGATTGGAATGGAAGGAGTTGGATATCACATCTCATGTTATAGGAAGGATCTCAGGTTTGGTATTAGAAGCATTGAGACATCACATCTCATGCTATAGGAAGGGTCTCAGGATTGGAATGGGAAGGAGTTGAATATGACATCTCATGCCGTAGGAAGGGTCTCAGGTTTGGTATAAACATTGAGATATCACATCTCTGCTATCAAAAGGGTCTCAGGATTGGAATGGGAAGGAGTTGGATATCCCATCTCATGTTATAGGAAGAGTCTCAAGTTTGGTATTAGAAGCATTGAGATATCACATCTCATGCTATAGGAAGTGTCTTAGGATTGGAATGGGAAGGACTTGGATATCACATCTCATGCTATAGGTAGGGTCTCAAGTTTGACATTAGAAGCATTGAGATATCACATCTCATGCTATAGGAAGGGTCTGAGGATTGGAATGGGAAGGAGTTGGATATCACATCTCCTGCTATGGGAAGGGTCTCAGGTTTGGTATAAGCAGTGAGATATCACATCTCATGCTATAGGAAGTGTCTCAGGATTGGAATGGGAAGGAGTTGGATATCACATCTCATGTTATAGGAAGGATCTCAGGTTTGGTATAAGCATTGAGATATCACATCTCTGCTATCGGAAGGGTCTCAAGATTGGAATGGGAAGGAGTTGGATATTCCCATCTCATGTTATAGGAAGGGTCTCAGGTTTGGTATTAGAAGCATTGAGATATCACATCTCATGCTATAGGAAGGGTCTCAGGATTGGAATGGGAAGGACTTGGATATCACATCTCATGCTATAGGGAGGGTCTCAAGTTTGATATTAGAAGCTTTGAGATATCACATCTCATGATATCGGAAGGGTCTCAGGATTGGAATGGGAAGGAGTTGGATATCACATCTCATGATAAAGGAAGGGTCTAAGGTTTGGAAGGGGAAGGATTTGGATATCACATCTCATGTTATATTACGGGTCTCAGGTTTGGTATTAGAAGCATTGAGATATCAAGTCTCATAGTATAGGAAGGGTCTCAGAATTGGAATGGGAAGGAGTTGGATATCCCATCTCATGTTATAGGAAGAGTCTCTGGTTTGGTATTAGAATCATTGAGATATCACATCGCATGCTGTAGGAAGGGTCTAAGGATTGGAATGGGATGGACTTGGATATCACATCTCATGCTATAGGTAGGCTCTCAGGTTTGGTATAAGCATTGAGATATCACATCTCATGCTATAGGAAGGGTCTCAGAATTGGAATGGGAAGGAGTTGGATATCACATCTCAAGCTATAGGAAGGGTCTCAGTATTGGAATGGGAAGGACTTGGATATCACATCTCATGCTATAGGAAGGCTCTCAGGTTTGGAAGGGGAAAGAGTTGGATATCTCATTTCATGTTAGAGGTAGGATCTCAGGTTTGGTATTAGAGGCATTGAGATATCACATCTCATGCTATCAGAAGGGTCTCAGGAATGGAATGGGAAGGAGTTAGATATCACATCTCATGCTAAAGGGAGGGTCTCAGGTTTGGAAGGGGAAGGATTTGGATATCACATCTCATGTCATAGGAAGGATCTCAGGTTTGGTATTAGAAGCATTGAGATATCACATCTCATGCTATCGGAAGGATCTCAGGTTTGGTATTAGAAGCATTGAGATATCACATCTCATGCTATCAGAAGAGTCTCAGGATTGGAATAGGAAGGAGTTGGATATCACATTTCATGCTAAAGGGAGGGTCTCAGGTTTGGAAGGGGAAGGATTTGGATATCACATCTCATGTTATCGGAAGGATCTCACGTTTGGTATTAGAAGTATTGAGATATCATATCTCATGCTATAGGAAGGGTCTCAGGATTGGAATGGGAAGGAGTTGGATATCACATCTCATGCTATAGGGAGGGTCTCAGGATTGGAATGGGAAGGACTTAGATATCACATATCATGCTATAGGGAGGGTCTCAGTTTTGATATTAGAAGCATTGAGATATCACATCTCATGCTATCGGAAGTGTCTCAGGATTGGAATGGGAAGGAGCTGGATATCACATCTCATGCTAAAGGAAGGGTCTCAGGTTTGGAACGGGAAGGATTTGGATATCACATCTCATGTTATAGGAAGGGTCTCAGGTTTGGTATAAGCATTGAGATATCACATCTCTGCTATCGGAAGTGTCTCAGGATTGGAATGGGAAGGAGTTGGATATCCCATCTCATGTTATAGGACGGGTCTCAGGTTTGTTATTAGAATCATTGAGATATCATATTGCATGCTGTAGGAAGGGTCTAAGGGTTGGAATGTGAAGGACTTGGATATCACATCTCATGCTATAGATAGGCTCTTAGGTTTGGAAAGGGAAGGAGTTGGATATCACATTTCATGTTAGAGGAAGGATCTCAGGTTTGGTATTAGAAGCATTGAGATATCACATCTCATGCTATAGGAAGGGTCTCAGGATTGGAATGGGAAGCAGTTGGATATCACATTTCATGCTATAGGAAGGGTCTCAGGTTTGGTATAAGCATTGAGATATCACATCTCATGCTATAGGACGGGTCTCAGGATTGGAATGGAAGGAGTTGGATATCACATCTCATGTTATAGGAAGGATCTCAGGTTTGGTATTAGACGCATTGAGACATCACATCTCATGCTATAGGAAGGGTCTCAGGGTTGGAATGGGAAGGAGTTGGATATCACATCTCATCCAATAGGAAGGGTCTCAGGTTTGGAATGGGAAGGAATTGGATATCACATCTCATGTTATAGGAAGGATCTCAGGTTTGGTATTAGAAGCATTGAGATATCACATCTCATGCTATAGGAAGGGTCTCAGGATTGGAATGGGAAGGACTTGGATATCACATCTCATGCTATAGGTATGGTCTCAAGTTTGACATTAGAAGCATTGAGATATCACATCTCATGCTATAGGAAGGGTCTCAGGATTGAAATGGAAGGAGTTGGATATCACATCTCATGTTATAGGAAGGATCTCAGGTTTGGTATTAGAAGCATTGAGACATCACATCTCATGCTATAAGAAGGGTCTCAGGATTGGAATGGGAAGGAGTTGAATATGACATCTCATGTTATAGGAAGAGTCTCAAGTTTGGTATTAGAAGCATTGAGATATCACATCTCATGCTATAGGAAGTGTCTTAGGATTGGAATGGGAAGGACTTGGATATCACATCTCATGCTATAGGTAGGGTCTCAAGTTTGACATTAGAAGCATTGAGATATCACATCTCATGCTATAGGAAGGGTCTGAGGATTGGAATGGGAAGGAGTTGGAAATCACATCTCCTGCTATGGGAAGGATCTCAGGTTTGGTATTAGAAGTATTGAGATATCACATCTCATGCTATCGGAAGGATCTCAGGTTTGGTATAGAAGCATTGAGATATCATATCTTATGCTATCAGAAGGGTCTCAGGATTGGAATGGGAAGGAGTTGGATATCACATCTCATGCTAAAGGGAGGGTCTCAGGTTTGGAAGGGGAAGGATTTGGATATCACATCTCATGTTATAGGATGGATCTCAGGTTTGGTATTAGAAGTATTGAGATATCACATCTCATGTTATCGGAAGCATCTCAGGTTTGGTATTAGAAGTATTTAGATATCACATCTCATGCTATAGGAAGGGTCTCAGGATTGGAATGGGAAGGACTTAGATATCACATATCATGCTATAGGGAGAGTCTCAGTTTTGATATTAGAAGCATTGAGATATCACATCTCATGCTATCGGAAGTGTCTCAGGATTGGAATGGGAAGGAGCTGGATATCACATCTCATGCTAAAGGAAGGGTCTCAGGTTTGGAACGGGAAGGAGTTGGAAATCACATCTCCTGCTATGGGAAGGATCTCAGGTTTGGTATTAGAAGTATTGAGATATCACATCTCATGCTATCGGAAGGATCTCAGGTTTGGTATAGAAGCATTGAGATATCATATCTTATGCTATCAGAAGGGTCTCAGGATTGGAATGGGAAGGAGTTGGATATCACATCTCATGCTAAAGGGAGGGTCTCAGGTTTGGAAGGGGAAGGATTTGGATATCACATCTCATGTTATAGGATGGATCTCAGGTTTGGTATTAGAAGTATTGAGATATCACATCTCATGTTATCGGAAGGATCTCAGGTTTGGTATTAGAAGTATTTAGATATCACATCTCATGCTATAGGAAGGGTCTCAGGATTGGAATGGGAAGGACTTAGATATCACATATCATGCTATAGGGAGAGTCTCAGTTTTGATATTAGAAGCATTGAGATATCACATCTCATGCTATCGGAAGTGTCTCAGGATTGGAATGGGAAGGAGCTGGATATCACATCTCATGCTAAAGGAAGGGTCTCAGGTTTGGAACGGGAAGGAGTTGGATATCACATCTCATGTTATAGGAAGGGTCTCAGGTTTGGTATAAACATTGAGATATCACATCTCTGCTATCGGAAGTGTCTCAGGATTGGAATGGGAAGGAGTTGGATATCCCATCTCATGTTATAGGACGGGTCTCAGGTTTTTTATTAGAATCATTGAGATATCATATTGCATGCTGTAGGAAGGGTCTAAGGATTGGAATGCGAAGGACTTGGATATCACATCTCATGCTATAGATAGGCTCTCAGGTTTGGAAAGTGAAGGAGTTGGATATCACATTTCATGTTAGAGGAAGGATCTCAGGTTTGGTATTAGAGGCATTGAGATATCACATCTCAGGCTATAGGAAGGGTCTCAGGATTGGAATGGAAGGAGTTGGATATCACATCTCATGTTATAGGAAGGATCTGAGGTTTGGTATTAGAAGCATTGAGACATCACATCTCATGCTATAGGAAGGGTCTCAGGATTGGAATGGGAAGGAGTTGGATATCAAATCTCATGCTATAGGAAGGGTCTCAGGATTGGAATGGGAAGGAGTTGAATATGACATCTCATGCCGTAGGAAGGGTCTCAGGTTTGGTATAAACATTGAGATATCACATCTCTGCTATCAAAAGGGTCTCAGGATTGGAATTGGAAGGAGTTGGATATCCCATCTCATGTTATAGGAAGAGTCTCAGGTTTGGTATTAGAAGCATTGAGATATCACATCTCATGCTATAGGAAGTGTCTCAGGATTGGAATGGGAAGGACTTGGATATCACATCTCATGCTATAGGTAGGGTCTCAAGTTTGACATTAGAAGCATTGAGATATCACATCTCATGCTATAGGAAGGGTCTGAGGATTGGAATGGGAAGGAGTTGGATATCACATCTCCTGCTATGGGAAGGGTCTCAGGTTTGGTATAAGCAGTGAGATATCACATCTCATGCTATAGGAAGTGTCTCAGGATTGGAATGGGAAGGAGTTGGATATCACATCTCATGTTATAGGAAGGATCTCAGGTGTGGTATAAGCATTGAGATATCACATCTCTGCTATCGGAAGGGTCTCAAGATTGGAATGGGAAGGAGTTGGATATTCCCATCTCATGTTATAGGAAGGGTCTCAGGTTTGATATTAGAAGCATTGAGATATCACATCTCATGCTATAGGAAGGGTCTCAGGATTGGAATGGGAAGGACTTGGATATCACATCTCATGCTATAGGGAGGGTCTCAAGTTTGATATTAGAAGCTTTGAGATATCACATCTCATGATATCGGAAGGGTCTCAGGATTGGAATGGGAAGGAGTTGGATATCACATCTCATGATAAAGGAAGGGTCTAAGGTTTGGAAGGGGAAGGATTTGGATATCACATCTCATGTTATATTACGGGTCTCAGGTTTGGTATTAGAAGCATTGAGATATCAAGTCTCATAGTATAGGAAGGGTCTCAGAATTGGAATGGGAAGGAGTTGGATATCCCATCTCATGTTATAGGAAGAGTCTCTGGTTTGGTATTAGAATCATTGAGATATCACATCGCATGCTGTAGGAAGGGTCTAAGGATTGGAATGGGATGGACTTGGATATCACATCTCATGCTATAGGTAGGCTCTCAGGTTTGGTATAAGCATTGAGATATCACATCTCATGCTATAGGAAGGGTCTCAGAATTGGAATGGGAAGGAGTTGGATATCACATCTCAAGCTGTAGGAAGGGTCTCAGTATTGGAATGGGAAGGACTTGGATATCACATCTCATGCTATAGGAAGGCTCTCAGGTTTGGAAGGGGAAAGAGTTGGATATCTCATTTCATGTTAGAGGTAGGATCTCAGGTTTGGTATTAGAGGCATTGAGATATCACATCTCATGCTATCAGAAGGGTCTCAGGAATGGAATGGGAAGGAGTTAGATATCACATCTCATGCTAAAGGGAGGGTCTCAGGTTTGGAAGGGGAAGGATTTGGATATCACATCTCATGTTATAGGAAGGATCTCAGGTTTGGTATTAGAAGCATTGAGATATCACATCTCATGCTATCAGAAGAGTCTCAGGATTGGAATAGGAAGGAGTTGGATATCACATTTCATGCTAAAGGGAGGGTCTCAGGTTTGGAAGGTGAAGGATTTGGATATCACATCTCATGTTATCGGAAGGATCACACGTTTGGTATTATAAGTATTGAGATATCATATCTCATGCTATAGGGAGGGTCTCAGGATTGGAATGGGAAGGACTTAGATATCACATATCATGCTATAGGGAGGGTCTCAGTTTTGATATTAGAAGCATTGAGATATCACATCTCATGCTATCGGAAGTGTCTCAGGATTGGAATGGGAAGGAGCTGGATATCACATCTCATGCTAAAGGAAGGGTCTCAGGTTTGGAACGGGAAGGATTTGGATATCACATCTCATGTTATAGGAAGGATCTCAGGTTTGGTATAAGCATTGAGATATCACATCTCTGCTATCGGAAGTGTCTCAGGATTGGAATGGGAAGGAGTTGGATATCCCATCTCATGTTATAGGACGGGTCTCAGGTTTGTTATTAGAATCATTGAGATATCATATTGCATGCTGTAGGAAGGGTCTAAGGGTTGGAATGTGAAGGACTTGGATATCACATCTCATGCTATAGATAGGCTCTTAGGTTTGGAAAGGGAAGGAGTTGGATATCACATTTCATGTTAGAGGAAGGATCTCAGGTTTGGTATTAGAAGCATTGAGATATCACATCTCATGCTATAGGAAGGGTCTCAGGATTGGAATGGGAAGCAGTTGGATATCACATCTCATGCTATAGGAAGGGTCTCAGGTTTGGTATAAGCATTGAGATATCACATCTCATGCTATAGGACGGATCTCAGGATTGGAATGGAAGGAGTTGGATATCACATCTCATGTTATAGGAAGGATCTCAGGTTTGGTATTAGACGCATTGAGACATCACATCTCATGCTATAGGAAGGGTCTCAGGGTTGGAATGGGAAGGAGTTGGATATCACATCTCATCCAATAGAAAGGGTCTCAGGTTTGGAATGGGAAGGAATTGGATATCACATCTCATGTTATAGGAAGGATCTCAGGTTTGGTATTAGAAGCATTGAGATATCACATCTCATGCTATAGGAAGGGTCTCAGGATTGGAATGTGAAGGATTTGGATATCACATCTCATGCTAAAGGAAGGGTCTCAGGTTTGGTAGAAGCATTGAGATATCACGTTGCTGCTATCGGAAGGGTCTCAGGATTGGATTGGGAAGGAGTTGGATATCCCTTCTCATGCTATAGGAAGGGTCTCAGGATTTGAATGGCAAGGAGTTGGATATCACATCTCATGCCATAGGAAGGGTCTCAGGTTTGGAATAAGCATTGAGATATCACATCTCTGCTATCGGAAGGGTCTCAGGATTGGATTGGGAAGGAGTTGGATATCCCTTCTCATGCTTTAGGAAGTGTCTCAGGTTGGAATGGGAAGGAGTTGGATATCACATCTCATGTTATAGGAAGGGTCTCAGGATTGGAATGGGAAGGATTTGGATATTACTTTCTTGCTATAGGAAGGGTCTCATGTTTGGAATGGGAAGGAGTTGGATATCACATATGCTATAGTTAGTGTCTCAGGTTTGGAACGGGAAGGAGTTGGATATCACATCTCATGTTATAGGAAGGGTCTCAGGTTTGGTATAAGCATTGAGATATCACATCTCTGCTATCGGAAGCGGCTCAGGATTGGAATGGGAAGGAGTTGGATATCCCATCTCATGTTATAGGAAGAGTCTCTGGTTTGGTATTAGAATCATTGAGATATCACATCGCATGCTGTAGGAAGGGTCTAAGGATTGGAATGGGATGGACTTGGATATCACATCTCATGTTATAGGTAGGCTCTCAGGTTTGGTATAAGCATTGAGATATCACATCTCATGCTATAGGGAGGGTCTCAGGATTGGAATGGGAAGGAATTGGATATCACATCTCATGCTATAGGAAGGGTCTCAGATTTGGTATAAGCATTGAGATATCACATCTCATGCTAAAGGAAGGGTCTCAGGATTGGAATGGGAAGGAGTTGTATATGACATCTCAGGCCATGACATCTCAGGCCATAGGAAGGTTCTCAGGTTTGGTATAAGCATTGAGATATCATATTGCATGCTGTAGGAAGGGTCTAAGGATTGGAATGGGAAGGACCTGGATATCACATCTCATGCTATAGGATGGATCTCAGGTTTGGTATTAGAAGTATTGAGATATCACATCTCATGTTATCGGAAGGATCTCAGGTTTGGTATTAGAAGTATTGAGATATCACATCTCATGCTATAGGAAGGGTCTCAGGATTGGAATGGGAAGGAGTTGGATATCACATCTCATGCTAAAGGAAGGGTCTCAGGTTTGGTAGAAGCATTGAGATATCACATCTCATGCTATAGGAAGGGTCTCAGGATTGGAATGGGAAGGACTTAGATATCACATATCATGCTATAGGGAGGGTCTCAGTTTTGATATTAGAAGCATTGAGATATCACATCTCATGCTATCGGAAGTGTCTCAGGATTGGAATGGGAAGGAGCTGGATATCACATCTCATGCTAAAGGAAGGGTCTCAGGTTTGGAACGGGAAGGAATTGGATATCACATCTCATGTTATAGGAAGGGTCTCAGGTTTGGTATAAACATTGAGATATCACATCTCTGCTATCGGAAGTGTCTCAGGATTGGAATGGGAAGGAGTTGGATTTCCCATCTCATGTTATAGGACGGGTCTCAGGTTTGTTATTGGAATCATTGAGATATCATATTGCATGCTGTAGGAAGGGTCTAAGGGTTGGAATGTGAAGGACTTGGATATCACATCTCATGCTATAGATAGGCTCTTAGGTTTGGAAAGGGAAGGAGTTGGATCTCACATTTCATGTTAGAGGAAGGATCTCAGGTTTGGTATTAGAAGCATTGAGATATCACATCTCATGCTATAGGAAGGGTCTCAGGATTGGAATGGGAAGGAGTTGGATATCACATCTCATGCTATAGGAAGGGTCTCATGTTTGGTATAAGCATTGAGATATCACATCTCATGCTATAGGAAGGGTCTCAGGATTGGAATGGAAGGAGTTGGATATCACATCTCATGTTATAGGAAGGATCTCAGGTTTGGTATTAGAAGCATTGAGACATCACATCTCATGCTATAGGAAGGGTCTCAGGATTGGAATGGGAAGGAGTTGAATATGACATCTCATGCCGTAGGAAGGGTCTCAGGTTTGGTATAAACATTGAGATATCACATCTCTGCTATCAAAAGGGTCTCAGGATTGGAATGGGAAGGAGTTGGATATCCCATCTCATGTTATAGGAAGAGTCTCAAGTTTGGTATTAGAAGCATTGAGATATCACATCTCATGCTATAGGAAGTGTCTTAGGATTGGAATGGGAAGGACTTGGATATCACATCTCATGCTATAGGTAGGGTCTCAAGTTTGACATTAGAAGCATTGAGATATCACATCTCATGCTATAGAAAGGGTCTGAGGATTGGAATGGGAAGGAGTTGGATATCACATCTCCTGCTATGGGAAGGGTCTCAGGTTTGGTATAAGCAGTGAGATATCACATCTCATGCTATAGGAAGTGTCTCAGGATTGGAATGGGAAGGAGTTGGATATCACATCTCATGTTATAGGAAGGATCTCAGGTTTGGTATAAGCATTGAGATATCACATCTCTGCTATCGGAAGGGTCTCAAGATTGGAATGGGAAGGAGTTGGATATTCCCATCTCATGTTATAGGAAGGGTCTCAGGTTTGGTATTAGAAGCATTGAGATATCACATCTCATGCTATAGGAAGGGTCTCAGGATTGGAATGGGAAGGACTTGGATATCACATCTCATGCTATAGGGAGGGTCTCAAGTTTGATATTAGAAGCTTTGAGATATCACATCTCATGATATCGGAAGGGTCTCAGGATTGGAATGGGAAGGAGTTGGATATCACATCTCATGATAAAGGAAGGGTCTAAGGTTTGGAAGGGGAAGGATTTGGATATCACATCTCATGTTATATTACGGGTCTCAGGTTTGGTATTAGAAGCATTGAGATATCAAGTCTCATAGTATAGGAAGGGTCTCAGAATTGGAATGGGAAGGAGTTGGATATCCCATCTCATGTTATAGGAAGAGTCTCTGGTTTGGTATTAGAATCATTGAGATATCACATCGCATGCTGTAGGAAGGGTCTAAGGATTGGAATGGGATGGACTTGGATATCACATCTCATGCTATAGGTAGGCTCTCAGGTTTGGTATAAGCATTGAGATATCACATCTCATGCTATAGGAAGGGTCTCAGAATTGGAATGGGAAGGAGTTGGATATCACATCTCAAGCTATAGGAAGGGTCTCAGTATTGGAATGGGAAGGACTTGGATATCACATCTCATGCTATAGGAAGGCTCTCAGGTTTGGAAGGGGAAAGAGTTGGATATCTCATTTCATGTTAGAGGTAGGATCTCAGGTTTGGTATTAGAGGCATTGAGATATCACATCTCATGCTATCAGAAGGGTCTCAGGAATGGAATGGGAAGGAGTTAGATATCACATCTCATGCTAAAGGGAGGGTCTCAGGTTTGGAAGGGGAAGGATTTGGATATCACATCTCATGTTATAGGAAGGATCTCAGGTTTGGTATTAGAAGCATTGAGATATCACATCTCATGCTATCGGAAGGATCTCAGGTTTGGTATTAGAAGCATTGAGATATCACATCTCATGCTATCAGAAGAGTCTCAGGATTGGAATAGGAAGGAGTTGGATATCACATTTCATGCTAAAGGGAGGGTCTCAGGTTTGGAAGGGGAAGGATTTGGATATCACATCTCATGTTATCGGAAGGATCTCACGTTTGGTATTAGAAGTATTGAGATATCATATCTCATGCTATAGGAAGGGTCTCAGGATTGGAATGGGAAGGAGTTGGATATCACATCTCATGCTATAGGGAGGGTCTCAGGATTGGAATGGGAAGGACTTAGATATCATATATCATGCTATAGGGAGGGTCTCAGTTTTGATATTAGAAGCATTGAGATATCACATCTCATGCTATCGGAAGTGTCTCAGGATTGGAATGGGAAGGAGCTGGATATCACATCTCATGCTAAAGGAAGGGTCTCAGGTTTGGAACGGGAAGGATTTGGATATCACATCTCATGTTATAGGAAGGGTCTCAGGTTTGGTATAAGCATTGAGATATCACATCTCTGCTATCGGAAGTGTCTCAGGATTGGAATGGGAAGGAGTTGGATATCCCATCTCATGTTATAGGACGGGTCTCAGGTTTGTTATTAGAATCATTGAGATATCATATTGCATGCTGTAGGAAGGGTCTAAGGGTTGGAATGTGAAGGACTTGGATATCACATCTCATGCTATAGATAGGCTCTTAGGTTTGGAAAGGGAAGGAGTTGGATATCACATTTCATGTTAGAGGAAGGATCTCAGGTTTGGTATTAGAAGCATTGAGATATCACATCTCATGCTATAGGAAGGGTCTCAGGATTGGAATGGGAAGCAGTTGGATATCACATTTCATGCTATAGGAAGGGTCTCAGGTTTGGTATAAGCATTGAGATATCACATCTCATGCTATAGGACGGGTCTCAGGATTGGAATGGAAGGAGTTGGATATCACATCTCATGTTATAGGAAGGATCTCAGGTTTGGTATTAGACGCATTGAGACATCACATCTCATGCTATAGGAAGGGTCTCAGGGTTGGAATGGGAAGGAGTTGGATATCACATCTCATCCAATAGGAAGGGTCTCAGGTTTGGATTGGGAAGGAATTGGATATCACATCTCATGTTATAGGAAGGATCTCAGGTTTGGTATTAGAAGCATTGAGATATCACATCTCATGCTATAGGAAGGGTCTCAGGATTGGAATGGGAAGGACTTGGATATCACATCTCATGCTATAGGTAGGGTCTCAAGTTTGACATTAGAAGCATTGAGATATCACATCTCATGCTATAGGAAGGGTCTGAGGATTGGAATGGGAAGGAGTTGGATATCACATCTCCTGCTATGGGAAGGGTCTCAGGTTTGGTATAAGCAGTGAGATATCACATCACATGCTATAGGAAGTGTCTCAGGATTGGAATGGGAAGGAGTTGGATATCACATCTCATGTTATAGGAAGGATCTCAGGTTTGGTATAAGCATTGAGATATCACATCTCTGCTATCGGAAGGGTCTCAAGATTGGAATGGGAAGGAGTTGGATATTCCTATCTCATGTTATAGGAAGGGTCTCAGGTTTGGTATTAGAAGCATTGAGATATCACATCTCATGCTATAGGAAGGGTCTCAGGATTGGAATGGGAAGGACTTGGATATCACATCTCATGCTATAGGGAGGGTCTCAAGTTTGATATTAGAAGCTTTGAGATATCACATCTCATGATATCGGAAGGGTCTCAGGATTGGAATGGGAAGGAGTTGGATATCACATCTCATGATAAAGGAAGGGTCTAAGGTTTGGAAGGGGAAGGATTTGGATATCACATCTCATGTTATATTACGGGTCTCAGGTTTGGTATTAGAAGCATTGAGATATCAAGTCTCATAGTATAGGAAGGGTCTCAGAATTGGAATGGGAAGGAGTTGGATATCCCATCTCATGTTATAGGATGAGTCTCTGGTTTGGTATTAGAATCATTGAGATATCACATCGCATGCTGTAGGAAGGGTCTAAGGATTGGAATGGGATGGACTTGGATATCACATCTCATGCTATAGGTAGGCTCTCAGGTTTGGTATAAGCATTGAGATATCACATCTCATGCTATAGGAAGGGTCTCAGAATTGGAATGGGAAGGAGTTGGATATCACATCTCAAGCTATAGGAAGGGTCTCAGTATTGGAATGGGAAGGACTTGGATATCACATCTCATGCTATAGGAAGGCTCTCAGGTTTGGAAGGGGAAAGAGTTGGATATCTCATTTCATGTTAGAGGTAGGATCTCAGGTTTGGTATTAGAAGCATTGAGATATCACATCTCATGCTATCAGAAGGGTCTCAGGAATGGAATGGGAAGGAGTTAGATATCACATCTCATGCTAAAGGGAGGGTCTCAGGTTTGGAAGGGGAAGGATTTGGATATCACATCTCATGTTATAGGAAGGATCTCAGGTTTGGTATTAGAAGCATTGAGATATCACATCTCATGCTATCGGAAGGATCTCAGGTTTGGTATTAGAAGCATTGAGATATCACATCTCATGCTATCAGAAGAGTCTCAGGATTGGAATAGGAAGGAGTTGGATATCACATTTCATGCTAAAGGGAGGGTCTCAGGTTTGGAAGGGGAAGGATTTGGATATCACATCTCATGTTATCGGAAGGATCTCACGTTTGGTATTAGAAGTATTGAGATATCATATCTCATGCTATAGGAAGGGTCTCAGGATTGGAATGGGAAGGAGTTGGATATCATATATGCTATAGTTAGTGTCTCAGGTTTGGAACGGGAAGGAGTTGGATATCACATCTCATGTTATAGGAAGGGTCTCAGGTTTGGTATAAGCATTGAGATATCACATCTCTGCTATCGGAAGCGGCTCAGGATTGGAATGGGAAGGAGTTGGATATCCCATCTCATGTTATAGGAAGAGTCTCTGGTTTGGTATTAGAATCATTGAGATATCACATCGCATGCTGTAGGAAGGGTCTAAGGATTGGAATGGGATGGACTTGGATATCACATCTCATGTTATAGGTAGGCTCTCAGGTTTGGTATAAGCATTGAGATATCACATCTCATGCTATAGGGAGGGTCTCAGGATTGGAATGGGAAGGAATTGGATATCACATCTCATGCTATAGGAAGGGTCTCAGATTTGGTATGAGCATTGAGATATCACATCTCATGCTAAAGGAAGGGTCTCAGGATTGGAATGGGAAGGAGTTGTATATGACATCTCAGGCCATGACATCTCAGGCCATAGGAAGGTTCTCAGGTTTGGTATAAGCATTGAGATATCATATTGCATGCTGTAGGAAGGGTCTAAGGATTGGAATGGGAAGGACCTGGATATCACATCTCATGCTATAGAACGGCTCTCAGGTTTGGAAAGGGAAGGAGTTGGATATCACATCTAATGTTATAGGATGGATCTCAGGTTTGGTATTAGAAGTATTGAGATATCACATCTCATGTTATTGGAAGGATCTCAGGTTTGGTATTAGAAGTATTGAGATATCACATCTCATGCTATAGGAAGGGTCTCAGGATTGGAATGGGAAGGAGTTGGATATCACATCTCATGCTAAAGGAAGGGTCTCAGGTTTGGTAGAAGCATTGAGATATCACATCTCATGCTATAGGAAGGGTCTCAGGATTGGAATGGGAAGGACTTAGATATCACATATCATGCTATAGGGAGGGTCTCAGTTTTGATATTAGAAGCATTGAGATATCACATCTCATGCTATCGGAAGTGTCTCAGGATTGGAATGGGAAGGAGCTGGATATCACATCTCATGCTAAAGGAAGGGTCTCAGGTTTGGAACGGGAAGGAGTTGGATATCACATCTCATGTTATAGGAAGGGTCTCAGGTTTGGTATAAACATTGAGATATCACATCTCTGCTATCGGAAGTGTCTCAGGATTGGAATGGGAAGGAGTTGGATATCCCATCTCATGTTATAGGACGGATCTCAGGTTTGTTATTGGAATCATTTATATATCATATTGCATGCTGTAGGAAGGGTCTAAGGGTTGGAATGTGAAGGACTTGGATATCACATCTCATGCTATAGATAGGCTCTTAGGTTTGGAAAGGGAAGGAGTTGGATCTCACATTTCATGTTAGAGGAAGGATCTCAGGTTTGGTATTAGAAGCATTGAGATATCACATCTCATGCTATAGGAAGGGTCTCAGGATTGGAATGGGAAGGAGTTGGATATCACATCTCATGCTATAGGAAGGGTCTCAGGTTTGGTATAAGCATTGATATATCACATCTCATGCTATAGGAAGGGTCTCAGGATTGGAATGGAAGGAGTTGGATATCACATCTCATGTTATAGGAAGGATCTCAGGTTTGGTATTAGAAGCATTGAGACATCACATCTCATGCTATAGGAAGGGTCTCAGGATTGGAATGGGAAGGAGTTGGATATCAAATCTCATGCTATAGGAAGGGTCTCAGGATTGGAATGGGAAGGAGTTGAATATGACATCTCATGCCGTAGGAAGGGTCTCAGGTTTGGTATAAACATTGAGATATCACATCTCTGCTATCAAAAGGGTCTCAGGATTGGAATGGGAAGGAGTTGGATATCCCATCTCATGTTATAGGAAGAGTCTCAAGTTTGGTATTAGAAGCATTGAGATATCACATCTCATGCTATAGGAAGTGTCTTAGGATTGGAATGGGAAGGACTTGGATATCACATCTCATGCTATAGGTAGGGTCTCAAGTTTGACATTAGAAGCATTGAGATATCACATCTCATGCTATAGGAAGGGTCTGAGGATTGGAATGGGAAGGAGTTGGATATCACATCTCCTGCTATGGGAAGGGTCTCAGGTTTGGTATAAGCAGTGAGATATCACATCTCATGCTATAGGAAGTGTCTCAGGATTGGAATGGGAAGGAGTTGGATATCACATCTCATGTTATAGGAAGGATCTCAGGTTTGGTATAAGCATTGAGATATCACATCTCTGCTATCGGAAGGGTCTCAAGATTGGAATGGGAAGGAGTTGGATATTCCCATCTCATGTTATAGGAAGGGTCTCAGGTTTGGTATTAGAAGCATTGAGATATCACATCTCATGCTATAGGAAGGGTCTCAGGATTGGAATGGGAAGGACTTGGATATCACATCTCATGCTATAGGGAGGGTCTCAAGTTTGATATTAGAAGCTTTGAGATATCACATCTCATGATATCGGAAGGGTCTCAGGATTGGAATGGGAAGGAGTTGGATATCACATCTCATGATAAAGGAAGGGTCTAAGGTTTGGAAGGGGAAGGATTTGGATATCACATCTCATGTTATATTACGGGTCTCAGGTTTGGTATTAGAAGCATTGAGATATCAAGTCTCATAGTATAGGAAGGGTCTCAGAATTGGAATGGGAAGGAGTTGGATATCCCATCTCATGTTATAGGAAGAGTCTCTGGTTTGGTATTAGAATCATTGAGATATCACATCGCATGCTGTAGGAAGGGTCTAAGGATTGGAATGGGATGGACTTGGATATCACATCTCATGCTATAGGTAGGCTCTCAGGTTTGGTATAAGCATTGAGATATCACATCTCATGCTATAGGAAGGGTCTCAGAATTGGAATGGGAAGGAGTTGGATATCACATCTCAAGCTATAGGAAGGGTCTCATTATTGGAATGGGAAGGACTTGGATATCACATCTCATGCTATAGGAAGGCTCTCAGGTTTGGAAGGGGAAAGAGTTGGATATCTCATTTCATGTTAGAGGTAGGATCTCAGGTTTGGTATTAGAGGCATTGAGATATCACATCTCATGCTATCAGAAGGGTCTCAGGAATGGAATGGGAAGGAGTTAGATATCACATCTCATGCTAAAGGGAGGGTCTCAGGTTTGGAAGGGGAAGGATTTGGATATCACATCTCATGTTATAGGAAGGATCTCAGGTTTGGTATTAGAAGCATTGAGATGGGGGGCGCTGTTGAGCAGCCGACAAGATGGCTGCCTAGCCTTTCAGCTCCGTGTGCTGCCGCTTTACATCTGCTTCCATCTGCGGTTTGCTACTCTGCCCCGTCTCCGGACTTGGCCCACGCATAGCTGACACTCGGGGCCACCCGCCTGTGAAATCTGGCCCTGAATCGGACCTTCTGACCCTGTGTTCGCGGTGCCTCGAACCAGGCCCGTGCGCTGCCGGTCGACGCCGCGGACGGTGTCGCAGACTTCCTTCCGTCGCAGCTGACGACCCGGCGGGCCGCCTCCCTATCTATCGCCACCGCGCCCACCTGCTTTGCGACTGGGGCCGGGGCCGGGGCACGGGGGCCGCCTGTGCGGCCTACGCCGATACGCGTGGGCCGACCCGGCGCGGCGCCGCGGAAGGCTCTGCTGAAGACTCCGCTGAAGACGCTCCTGGCCTGAACCAACTAACGACTGCGAACCGAGCCTGAGGTGAGGAGCTGGTGGGCCCTGTATGTGCGGCATTTCTCCACAACCCCTTGGGTCTATCTGTATGCCGCCCTAAGAGCCGTGCGGGGCTCCGTCAGAACGAACCTCTCGCCCGCTACCTCCGGCACTCGGTTTTAAGGTCCTCCACGCCGCGCCGGTGCATTGCCCCGTCTCACGATAACCTCACGAGTCTGACTCCCTGGAACACGCCACGATGTCCAACAGGTCCAGGAACACCGGTAAATCTGGCGCCATGGACAAGTTTGCTAAGGCCACCCCGAGGCCCGACTCGGCCCATACATCATGCGATCAAATCGAAGCACCGCTCCCTGCAGAGGCCCCCCCCGCAGACCTGACGGTCGTTATGGAATCCATGGCCAGAAACTTCGCAGCTTTTCACGAGAAGCTAGATGACATTAATGCAAATGTGGCATCTCTACGAACCAAACTGGACCAACAAGGGTCGCGTATCACCGAAACCGAAAACAGGATCAGCTCCAACGAGGACAATATCAACACGCTGCAAAGCACGGTGTCCACCCTTGCCACGGACATGAAACTAGTGCGCGCTAAATGCGACGACCTCGAATCTAGATCACGGAGGAATAACATACGCATCATTGGAGTCCCGGAAAATGCACTGAAGGGCCGACTTGAATCCGCAGTCGAGAACCTCCTGAAAGACCTATTGGGCAATCCGGAATTGTCCCCCTTCTTCACAATCGAAAGGGCCCACAGGGTGTTGGCCCCACGCCCCAAACCAGGAGACTTCCCGCGGCCCATCATCGCCAAAATTCTGAGTTTTAGAGATCGGGACCAAATCCTCTGCCTTGCGCGGGAGAAGGGTGAACTCAGATTGGACTCGCAGGTGATCCGAATCTTCCCCGACTTCTCGATTGCAGTACAGCAGGAGCGCCGCCAATTTCTCGGGGTCAAGAACCTGCTCAGGGAGAGAAGCATTCCATACGCCATCCTGTTCCCGGCCCGTCTAAAGTTCACATTTAACAACAAACTTTATTTCTTCACGGTGCCCTCAGAAGCGGTGAAATTCATAGAGGCACACATCCCTCTGCATCCACCTGCCGGAGATGATATGGAAAATGACTGAACTTATTTTGAAACTTGCTCTCCCGGATCGCCGCCTACTCGAGCGGTCTGAGGGCTTCATCATCCACTACCACCCTGCTGTTTTATTCCTACTTTTCACGCTCTCCGGGCTGCACTCACAGCTCCTTAGCCCTCAGATACGCACTTTCTATTTTGCATGTTGTTGGTCCACTCATAGTGATCATGTTGATTCCTGTCTTCATCAAATGCAATATCTCCCCATTTCGCATTCAGGACGGCGCGGCCACAGGTAATGGCTGTGACATGCATCACTAAACCGCAAACACTGTTTATTTTCTCACGGATGCCTTAGTGTCCCAAGCGTGCTAACACACGGCAATAGCGCACCCCATTGCGATTGCACTGCTTCCTATTTCTTTGTTTTTGGTTCGCCCCTGTTGGACTCTTGCACAGGCTGGATCAAGTTGGGGTCGGTCCGACTGTGCACTGTTGGAGATGGGTGGGATGTACACTGCTGATCATGGGTTGGTGGTGAGGGTGGGGGGGGCAAACTGGGTGTTATCTACAAAAGGCACACGGGGTTGCATGTGGCCGGCACTAATGGGCCATGGTCGTAAATTTTGCCCCTTCCCTTGGGGCGCACACTATTGTTGGGTCCGAGACGTTCATTGAGAACACGTGTTACATAATGAGATACCTGGCACAGGTATGGCAACCGTCTTAATGTCATGGAATATCCGAGGGGTAAGCAATCACACTAAGGCGCGCAAAATCATGGCATATGCCAACAGACATAATTGCAAGATACTGTTCCTGCAGGAGACACACTCCAATGGCCACATCCCCAGAACAATGGCCCCAGCATGGGGACCTACTAGATTTTTTACCTCCTACTCCACTCAATCCAGGGGGGTTCTAACCATGATCCATAAATCCATCAAGTTCACACTGCATAAAAACTACACTGACCCTGAAGGACGCTATGTCATACTACATTGCACTTTGGCCAACAAAGAATATCTACTCGTCAACACCTATTGCCCCAATATCGATTCTCCTGATTTTTTTGACAAGATCGCCACTATACTGCTGGGATACGTGGGAACTCTGGTCATTTGGGCGGGAGATCTGAATCTTATCCTTGATGCGGCCCTGGATAGGACTGGATCCAACCCACGGCCTCTGTCCAGCGCCGCACGCAGGTTGCACTCTCACATTAAGACCCTCGACATTTGCGATGCCTGGAGGTCGCTACACCCACATCTTAGAGACTACACTTACTACTCATCAGTGCATGGGAGCTCTTCTAGGATAGACTTGTTTCTTGTCTCGAAAGGTGTCATGGGAGGGGTGTTGGGCTCCCAGATCTTACCCCGCACGCTTTCTGATCATGCCCCGATCACACTCACAGCCAGACTAGGAGTACCCGTCCCGACGTTCAGCACCTGGCGTTTTAAATCCGACGCCCTGCGAGATGTGGTATTTAAGGCTGAAATACTCGACGATATTCTGTCTTTCTTCGAACTAAACACTCTCCGAGATACCTCTGCCGCCGTGAGGTGGGACGCCTTTAAGGTGTACATCAGGGGAATGTCTATCTCCCGGGAAGCTGGGGTGCTGAAATCAATCAGAACAGCGCTGAGCCGTTCAGAAAGCAAACTGAAACAACTGGAACTGCAGGGCGCCTCTGGTGCCGACCCCGCCACTCTTGCCCAGATCTCTGAGGAACTCCAGGCTTTCAACAAACTCGCCGTCAGCGAGATACATTTCCTTGGTCGCCCTCAAGCGGCCAGGAAATATGGTGAGGGAGAGAGGCCCGGGAGAACGTTAGCGACACTAACTAAATGAGAATCTGGCCGAACGCAAATCACCTCACTTAAAGATGAACAGGGTAATACCCAATGGGCTGACCTACAAATCCTGAACACATTTACCGAGTTCTACAGATCTCTCTACTCCCAGCCTGCTGAGCACACTGAACAGCACATGCGGGAACTCCTTGACTCGATCCCCACCACTGAGATCTCCTCCGCTACCCGTGACGATCTGGACTCTCCAGTCACGCTTGACGAGATAGTAACTGCCATCTCTGACCTACCCAAAGGCAAAGCCCCGGGGCCCGACGGTCTGACCGCCGATTTCTATCAAGAACACGTCGCTATACTCGCCCCCAAGCTACTCGAGGTCTGGGATGAATCGCTCCGAGTCTCTATTCTTCCCCTCTCTATGCGCGAGGCAGTCATTACGGTGCTGCTCAAGCCCGATAAGCCCGACGACGAATGTGGGTCCTATAGACCCCTCTCCCTAATGAACCTCGACACAAAGATCTTTGCAAAAATTATAGCGAACCGATTTCTGCCCATTATGACATATCTGGTCCATGATGACCAGGCCGGCTTTGTACCGGGCAGGTCCACCTCCCACAACATCAGGAGACTGTTTAATGTAATGTCCCACATTGATCAAGAGGCACAAGCAGTGGCGGTCACACTGGACGCCCAGAAGGCCTTCGATATGGTCTCCTGGAGATACACTTGGCTGGTCCTTGAGAATATGGGTATTGGCCCGAACATGATTAAGTTTATAAAATTACTTTACACTTCTCCTGTGGCACGGGTTAGGGTCAATACACTAACTTCTGATCTTTTCACACTGTTCAGAGGTACCCGACAGGGATGCCCCTTCTCTCCAATACTGTTCGCCTTAGCAATTGAACCAATGGCAGACTATGTCCGTGCTCACCACGCCCGCAAGGGTATAAGACTGAAGGACAGCCCCGAAATTATATCCCTATATGCGGACGATGTTCTCTTATACATCAGAGACCCTGCAACACACCTTGACTCAATACTAAGGGACATTACTCGCATAGGCACTCACTCCGGCTTCACTATCAATTATTCTAAGTCGGAGATTTTCCCGCTCACTAAGGCCACCCAGCAACCTGCCTCTGAATACCCCCTCCGTTGGTCACCGAATGGTTTTAGATATTTGGGCGTGCACATATCCTTGGCCAAGTCCTCCCTTCTCGCTGACAATTACTCGGCGGTAACACGCATGGCCGAAACCAAAATCCTCAGGTGGCGTGCCCTCCCGCTCTCCATTGCTGGTCGGCTCTCCCTCATTAAAATGATTCTGCTCCCCAAACTTCTCTACATATTTAGCAACGTACCCGTGTGGCCTGGGAATAACTACTTTGCCAGACTGCACACACTGTTTGCTCAGTTCCTTTGGCACGCGGGCGCAGTACGCAAAAAGTGGACGGACATGACACTTCCATACAAACTAGGGGGACTCACAGCCCCGAATATATCACTTTACTGGCACGCAGCTCAGGCCCAACATGCCACCCACTGGTATCCTGGTGCACCAACGCGTCCCCATGTCAAACTGGAGAGATTGGCGACCACCGGCATCGACCTAATGTCCGCGCTACTGCATTACCAATACATACCCGACTCTCCTATCGACCCTCTCTACACAACCCTCTTGGCCTGGTCTCGCATGCTTTCCCAGACGCCTGGAGCCTTCCCATACTACAAGTGGCTTCCCGTGTGGGCTTTTCCTGGCCTGGAGCCCACACACGACGCAGCGCTGGCCCGACACTGGGGGGAGCTGGGATACCATGCACTGACGGACTTCTACCCTGAAGGCAGCTTTATTGACCCCCGATCTTGGAAACCGGGTCACACCGGGACCGCTTTGGAAACCCTCCAATATTATAGACTGCGGGCCGCGTTTAGGTCCAAATGGCCCACATTCACCGGACGAGCCCCCAGACAACCCAGCCATCGCATACATTGCCAACTCAGGGGGCGCCCGCGGCGTGGTCTCCTCACTCTACAAGATATTTCAGGCTGCTTCCCCTACTCCCACCCTCAAGGCACGCGATGACTGGGCCGACGACCTGGGCCTGGAAATATCAGATGGGGCCTGGGAGAACATGTGCCTGCACACCCAACGAGTCTCCCTCAACTTCCGTTTTCGCGCCATGCAGTACAAACTCCTAAATAGACTTTATTATACTCCGTACAGAACCTCTAGGTTCGCTCACACTGCGACACGCCCCTGCCCCCGCTGCAGGGCGACAGAGGCCGATCACCTACACATGTTTTGGTCCTGTAACAAACTGCTTGGTTTCTGGGAGGGCATCCTAGAAACTCTCTCTGCTATCATTGGGGTTGTTGTTGACCCAGATCCTCTGGCCGTCCTCTTTGGCGCCTGGACGACCGATGACACTAGATGTTCAGCTAGATTTTTGAATATTGCATGTATGGTTGCCAAGAAATGCGTCCTTCAGAATTGGAAAAATCCCTCCCCTCCGGCTCACCGGAAATGGCTCCATATGCTTACCTGGTCACGCAATTGCGAGGAGGAATTCATATCCATGCTCCCTGCTACATCTCGTCCCTGTAACATCTGGACAGAATTCAACACATACCTTAACAATAGAAGCACAAGTGCCTCCAGCTCTGGCTTGTCTCCCACCCCTCTGTAATTACCCCTACTATGTGCACACTTATTTGTATATATTTCAAGCGACCACTGCCTTGTATTGCTGTGACCAATGTACCATGTTAAATGTACAGTATTGTTACGCCTTTTACACGGGCTGGACTCGTGCCCTTGTTGCCTGCACCATGTAACCTTGTGCCGCTAAAAATAAAAGTTTAAAAAAAAAAAAAAAAAAAAGAAGCATTGAGATATCACATCTCATGCTATCGGAAGGATCTCAGGTTTGGTATTAGAAGCATTGAAATATCACATCTCATGCTATCAGAAGAGTCTCAGGATTGGAATAGGAAGGAGTTGGATATCACATTTCATGCTAAAGGGAGGGTCTCAGGTTTGGAAGGGGAAGGATTTGGATATCACATCTCATGTTATCGGAAAGATCTCACGTTTGGTATTAGAAGTATTGAGATATCATATCTCATGCTATAGGAAGGGTCTCAGGATTGGAATGGGAAGGAGTTGGATATCACATCTCATGCTATAGGGAGGGTCTCAGGATTGGAATGGGAAGGACTTAGATATCACATATCATGCCATAGGGAGGGTCTCAGTTTTGATATTAGAAGCATTGAGATATCACATCTCATGCTATCGGAAGTGTCTCAGGATTGGAATGGGAAGGAGCTGGATATCACATCTCATGCTAAAGGAAGGGTCTCAGGTTTGGAACGGGAAGGATTTGGATATCACATCTCATGTTATAGGAAGGGTCTCAGGTTTGGTATAAGCATTGAGATATCACATCTCTGCTATCGGAAGTGTCTCAGGATTGGAATGGGAAGGAGTTGGATATCCCATCTCATGTTATAGGACGGGTCTCAGGTTTGTTATTAGAATCATTGAGATATCATATTGCATGCTGTAGGAAGGGTCTAAGGGTTGGAATGTGAAGGACTTGGATATCACATCTCATGCTATAGATAGGCTCTTAGGTTTGGAAAGGGAAGGAGTTGGATATCACATTTCATGTTAGAGGAAGGATCTCAGGTTTGGTATTAGAAGCATTGAGATATCACATCTCATGCTATAGGAAGGGTCTCAGGATTGGAATGGGAAGCAGTTGGATATCACATTTCATGCTATAGGAAGGGTCTCAGGTTTGGTATAAGCATTGAGATATCACATCTCATGCTATAGGACGGGTCTCAGGATTGGAATGGAAGGAGTTGGATATCACATCTCATGTTATAGGAAGGATCTCAGGTTTGGTATTAGACGCATTGAGACATCACATCTCATGCTATAGGAAGGGTCTCAGGGTTGGAATGGGAAGGAGTTGGATATCACATCTCATCCAATAGGAAGGGTCTCAGGTTTGGAATGGGAAGGAATTGGATATCACATCTCATGTTATAGGAAGGATCTCAGGTTTGGTATTAGAAGCATTGAGATATCACATCTCATGCTATAGGAAGGGTCTCAGGATTGGAATGGGAAGGACTTGGATATCACATCTCATGCTATAGGTAGGGTCTCAAGTTTGACATTAGAAGCATTGAGATATCACATCTCATGCTATAGGAAGGGTCTGAGGATTGGAATGGGAAGGAGTTGGATATCACATCTCCTGCTATGGGAAGGGTCTCAGGTTTGGTATAAGCAGTGAGATATCACATCACATGCTATAGGAAGTGTCTCAGGATTGGAATGGGAAGGAGTTGGATATCACATCTCATGTTATAGGAAGGATCTCAGGTTTGGTATAAGCATTGAGATATCACATCTCTGCTATCGGAAGGGTCTCAAGATTGGAATGGGAAGGAGTTGGATATTCCCATCTCATGTTATAGGAAGGGTCTCAGGTTTGGTATTAGAAGCATTGCGATATCACATCTCATGCTATAGGAAGGGTCTCAGTATTGGAATGGGAAGGACTTGGATATCACATCTCATGCTATAGGGAGGGTCTCAAGTTTGATATTAGAAGCTTTGAGATATCACATCTCATGATATCGGAAGGGTCTCAGGATTGGAATGGGAAGGAGTTGGATATCACATCTCATGATAAAGGAAGGGTCTAAGGTTTGGAAGGGGAAGGATTTGGATATCACATCTCATGTTATATTACGGGTCTCAGGTTTGGTATTAGAAGCATTGAGATATCAAGTCTCATAGTATAGGAAGGGTCTCAGAATTGGAATGGGAAGGAGTTGGATATCCCATCTCATGTTATAGGAAGAGTCTCTGGTTTGGTATTAGAATCATTGAGATATCACATCGCATGCTGTAGGAAGGGTCTAAGGATTGGAATGGGATGGACTTGGATATCACATCTCATGCTATAGGTAGGCTCTCAGGTTTGGTATAAGCATTGAGATATCACATCTCATGCTATAGGAAGGGTCTCAGAATTGGAATGGGAAGGAGTTGGATATCACATCTCAAGCTATAGGAAGGGTCTCAGTATTGGAATGGGAAGGACTTGGATATCACATCTCATGCTATAGGAAGGCTCTCAGGTTTGGAAGGGGAAAGAGTTGGATATCTCATTTCATGTTAGAGGTAGGATCTCAGGTTTGGTATTAGAGGCATTGAGATATCACATCTCATGCTATCAGAAGGGTCTCAGGAATGGAATGGGAAGGAGTTAGATATCACATCTCATGCTAAAGGGAGGGTCTCAGGTTTGGAAGGGGAAGGATTTGGATATCACATCTCATGTTATAGGAAGGATCTCAGGTTTGGTATTAGAAGCATTGAGATATCACATCTCATGCTATCGGAAGGATCTCAGGTTTGGTATTAGAAGCATTGAGATATCACATCTCATGCTATCAGAAGAGTCTCAGGATTGGAATAGGAAGGAGTTGGATATCACATTTCATGCTAAAGGGAGGGTCTCAGGTTTGGAAGGGGAAGGATTTGGATATCACATCTCATGTTATCGGAAGGATCTCACGTTTGGTATTAGAAGTATTGAGATATCATATCTCATGCTATAGGAAGGGTCTCAGGATTGGAATGGGAAGGAGTTGGATATCACATCTCATGCTATAGGGAGGGTCTCAGGATTGGAATGGGAAGGACTTAGATATCACATATCATGCTATAGGGAGGGTCTCAGTTTTGATATTAGAAGCATTGAGATATCACATCTCATGCTATCGGAAGTGTCTCAGGATTGGAATGGGAAGGAGCTGGATATCACATCTCATGCTAAAGGAAGGGTCTCAGGTTTGGAACGGGAAGGATTTGGATATCACAACTCATGTTATAGGAAGGGTCTCAGGTTTGGTATAAGCATTGAGATATCACATCTCTGCTATCGGAAGTGTCTCAGGATTGGAATGGGAAGGAGTTGGATATCCCATCTCATGTTATAGGACGGGTCTCAGGTTTGTTATTAGAATCATTGAGATATCATATTGCATGCTGTAGGAAGGGTCTAAGGGTTGGAATGTGAAGGACTTGGATATCACATCTCATGCTATAGATAGGCTCTTAGGTTTGGAAAGGGAAGGAGTTGGATATCACATTTCATGTTAGAGGAAGGATCTCAGGTTTGGTATTAGAAGCATTGAGATATCACATCTCATGCTATAGGAAGGGTCTCAGGATTGGAATGGGAAGCAGTTGGATATCACATCTCATGCTATAGGAAGGGTCTCAGGTTTGGTATAAGCATTGAGATATCACATCTCATGCTATAGGACGGGTCTCAGGATTGGAATGGAAGGAGTTGGATATCACATCTCATGTTATAGGAAGGATCTCAGGTTTGGTATTAGACGCATTGAGACATCACATCTCATGCTATAGGAAGGGTCTCAGGGTTGGAATGGGAAGGAGTTGGATATCACATCTCATCCAATAGGAAGGGTCTCAGGTTTGGAATGGGAAGGAATTGGATATCACATCTCATGTTATAGGAAGGATCTCAGGTTTGGTATTAGAAGCATTGAGATATCACATCTCATGCTATAGGAAGGGTCTCAGGATTGGAATGTGAAGGATTTGGATATCACATCTCATGCTAAAGGAAGGGTCTCAGGTTTGGTAGAAGCATTGAGATATCAAGTCGCTGCTATCGGAAGGGTCTCAGGATTGGATTGGGAAGTTGTTGGATATCCCTTCTCATGCTATAGGAAGGGTCTCAGGATTTGAATGGCAAGGAGTTGGATATCACATCTCATGCCATAGGAAGGGTCTCAGGTTTGGTATAAGCAGTGAGATATCACATCTCATGCTATAGGAAGTGTCTCAGGATTGGAATGGGAAGGAGTTGGATATCACATCTCATGTTATAGGAAGGATCTCAGGTTGGAATGGGAAGGAGTTGGATATCACATCTCCTGCTATGGGAAGGGTCTCAGGTTTGGTATAAGCAGTGAGATATCACATCTCATGCTATAGGAAGTGTCTCAGGATTGGAATGGGAAGGAGTTGGATATCACATCTCATGTTATAGGAAGGATCTCAGGTTTGGTATAAGCATTGAGATATCACATCTCTGCTATCGGAAGGGTCTCAAGATTGGAATGGGAAGGCGTTGGATATTCCCATCTCATGTTATAGGAAGGGTCTCAGGTTTGGTATTAGAAGCATTGAGATATCACATCTCATGCTATAGGAAGGGTCTCAGGATTGGAATGGGAAGGACTTGGATATCACATCTCATGCTATAGGGAGGGTCTCAAGTTTGATATTAGAAGCTTTGAGATATCACATCTCATGATATCGGAAGGGTCTCAGGATTGGAATGGGAAGGAGTTGGATATCACATCTCATGATAAAGGAAGGGTCTAAGGTTTGGAAGGGGAAGGATTTGGATATCACATCTCATGTTATATTACGGGTCTCAGGTTTGGTATTAGAAGCATTGAGATATCAAGTCTCATAGTATAGGAAGGGTCTCAGAATTGGAATGGGAAGGAGTTGGATATCCCATCTCATGTTATAGGAAGAGTCTCTGGTTTGGTATTATAATCATTGAGATATCACATCGCATGCTGTAGGAAGGGTCTAAGGATTGGAATGGGATGGACTTGGATATCACATCTCATGCTATAGGTAGGCTCTCAGGTTTGGTATAAGCATTGAGATATCACATCTCATGCTATAGGAAGGGTCTCAGAATTGGAATGGGAAGGAGTTGGATATCACATCTCAAGCTATAGGAAGGGTCTCAGTATTGGAATGGGAAGGACTTGGATATCACATCTCATGCTATAGGAAGGCTCTCAGGTTTGGAAGGGGAAAGAGTTGGATAACTCATTTCATGTTAGAGGTAGGATCTCAGGTTTGGTATTAGAGGCATTGAGATATCACATCTCATGCTATCAGAAGGGTCTCAGGAATGGAATGGGAAGGATTTGGATATCACATCTCATGTTATAGGAAGGATCTCAGGTTTGGTATTAGAAGCATTGAGATATCACATCTCATGCTATCGGAAGGATCTCAGGTTTGGTATTAGAGGCATTGAGATATCACATCTCATGCTAAAGGGAGGGTCTCAGGTTTGGAAGGGGAAGGATTTGGATATCACATCTCATGTTATAGGAAGGATCTCAGGTTTGGTATTAGAAGCATTGAGATATCACATCTCATGCTATCGGAAGGATCTCAGGTTTGGTATTAGAAGCATTGAGATATCACATCTCATGCCATCAGAAGAGTCTCAGGATTGGAATAGGAAGGAGTTGGATATCACATTTCATGCTAAAGGGAGGGTCTCAGGTTTGGAAGGGGAAGGATTTGGATATCACATCTCATGTTATCGGAAGGATCTCACGTTTGGTATTAGAAGTATTGAGATATCATATCTCATGCTATAGGAAGGGTCTCAGGATTGGAATGGGAAGGAGTTGGATATCACATCTCATGCTATAGGGAGGGTCTCAGGATTGGAATGGGAAGGACTTAGATATCACATATCATGCTATAGGGAGGGTCTCAGTTTTGATATTAGAAGCATTGAGATATCACATCTCATGCTATCGGAAGTGTCTCAGGATTGGAATGGGAAGGAGCTGGATATCACATCTCATGCTAAAGGAAGGGTCTCAGGTTTGGAAAGGGAAGGATTTGGATATCACATCTCATGTTATAGGAAGGGTCTCAGGTTTGGTATAATCATTGAGATATCACATCTCTGCTATCGGAAGTGTCTCAGGATTGGAATGGGAAGGAGTTGGATATCCCATCTCATGTTATAGGACGGGTCTCAGGTTTGTTATTAGAATCATTGAGATATCATATTGCATGCTGTAGGAAGGGTCTAAGGGTTGGAATGTGAAGGACTTGGATATCACATCTCATGCTATGGGAAGGGTCTCAGGTTTGGTATAAGCAGTGAGATATCACATCTCATGCTATAGGAAGTGTCTCAGGATTGGAATGGGAAGGAGTTGGATATCACATCTCATGTTATAGGAAGGGTCTCAGGTTTGGTATAAGCATTGAGATATCACATCTCTGCTATCGGGAGGGTCTCAGGATTGGATTGGGAAGGAGTTGGATATCCCTTCTCATGCTATAGGAAGTGTCTCAGGTTGGAATGGGAAGGAGTTGGATATCACATCTCATGTTATAGGAAGGGTCTCAGGATTGGAATGGGAAGGATTTGGATATCACATCTCTTGCTATAGGAAGGGTCTCAGGATTGGAATGGGTAGGAGTTGGATATTACTTTCTTGCTATAGGAAGGGTCTCATGTTTGGAATGGGAAGGAGTTGGATATCACATATGCTATAGTTAGTGTCTCAGGTTTGGAACGGGAAGGAGTTGGATATCACATCTCATGTTATAGGAAGGGTCTCAGGCTTGGTATAAGCATTGAGATATCACATCTCTGCTATCGGAAGTGGCTCAGGATTGGAATGGGAAGGAGTTGGATATCCCATCTCATGTTATAGGAAGAGTCTCTGGTTTGGTAGAATCATTGAGATATCACATCGCATGCTGTAGGAAGGGTCAAAGGATTGGAATGGGATGGACTTGGATATCACATCTCATGCTATAGGTAGGCTCTCAGGTTTGGTATAAGCATTGAGATATCACATCTCATGCTATAGGAAGGGTCTCAGGATTGGAATGGGAAGGAATTGGATATCACATCTCATGCTATAGGAAGGGTCTCAGATTTGGTATTAGCATTGAGATATCACATCTCATGCTAAAGGAAGAGTCTCAGGATTGGAATGTGAAGGATTTGGATATCACATCTCATGCTAAAGGAAGGGTCTCAGGATTGGATTGGGAAGGAGTTGGATATCCCTTCTCATGCTATAGGAAGGGTCTCAGGATTTGAATGGCAAGGAGTTGGATATCACATCTCATGCCATAGGAAGGGTCTCAGGTTTGGTATAAGCATTGAGATATCACATCTCTGCTATCGGAAGGGTCTCAGGATTGGATTGGGAAGGAGTTGGATATCCCTTCTCATGCTATAGGAAGTGTCTCAGGTTGGAATGGGAAGGAGTTGGATATCACATCTCATGCTATAGGAAGGGTCTCAGGTTTGGTATTAGAATCATTGAGACATCACATCTCATGCTATAGGAAGGGTCTCAGGGTTGGAATGGGAAGGAGTTGGATATCACAACTCATCCAATAGGAAGGGTCTCAGGTTTGGAATGGGAAGGAATTGGATATCACATCTCATGTTATAGGAAGGATCTCAGGTTTGGTATTAGAAGCATTGAGATATCACATCTCATGCTATAGGAAGGGTCTCAGGATTGGAATGTGAAGGATTTGGATATCACATCTCATGCTAAAGGAAGGGTCTCAGGTTTGGTAGAAGCATTGAGATATCACGTCTCTGCTATCGGAAGGGTCTCAGGATTGGATTGGGAAGGAGTTGGATATCCCTTTTCATGCTATAGGAAGGGTCTCAGGATTTGAATGGCAAGGAGTTGGATATCACATCTCATGCCACAGGAAGGGTCTCAGGTTTGGTTTAAGCATTGAGATATCACATCTCTGCTATCGGAAGGGTCTCAGGATTGGATTGGGAAGGAGTTGGATATCCCTTCTCATGCTATAGGAAGGGTCTCAGATTTGGTATAAGCATTGAGATATCACATCTCATGCTAAAGGAAGAGTCTCAGGATTGGAATGTGAAGGATTTGGATATCACATCTCATGCTAAAGGAAGGGTCTCAGGTTTGGTAGAAGCATTGAGATATCACGTCGCTGCTATCGGAAGGGTCTCAGGATTGGATTGGGAAGGAGTTGGATATCCCTTCTCATGCTATAGGAAGGGTCTCAGGATTTGAATGGCAAGGAGTTGGATATCACATCTCATGCCATAGGAAGGGTCTCAGGTTTGGTATAAGCATTGAGATATCACATCTCTGCTATCGGAAGGGTCTCAGGATTGGATTGGGAAGGAGTTGGATATCCCTTCTCATGCTATAGGAAGTGTCTCAGGTTGGAATGGGAAGGAGTTGGATATCACATCTCATGCTATAGGAAGGGTCTCAGGTTTGGTATTAGAATCATTGAGACATCACATCTCATGCTATAGGAAGGGTCTCAGGGTTGGAATGGGAAGGAGTTGGATATCAAAACTCATCCAATAGGAAGGGTCTCAGGTTTGGAATGGGAAGGAATTGGATATCACATCTCATGTTATAGGAAGGATCTCAGGTTTGGTATTAGAAGCATTGAGATATCACATCTCATGCTATAGGAAGGGTCTCAGGATTGGAATGTGAAGGATTTGGATATCACATCTCATGCTAAAGGAAGGGTCTCAGGTTTGGTAGAAGCATTGAGATATCACGTCTCTGCTATCGGAAGGGTCTCAGGATTGGATTGGGAAGGAGTTGGATATCCCTTTTCATGCTATAGGAAGGGTCTCAGGATTTGAATGGCAAGGAGTTGGATATCACATCTCATGCCACAGGAAGGGTCTCAGGTTTGGTTTAAGCATTGAGATATCACATCTCTGCTATCGGAAGGGTCTCAGGATTGGATTGGGAAGGAGTTGGATATCCCTTCTCATGCTATAGGAAGTGTCTCAGGTTGGAATGGGAAGGAGTTGGATATCACATCTCTTGTTATAGGAAGGGTCTCAGGATTGGAATGGGAAGGATTTGGATATCACATCTCTTGCTATAGGAAGGGTCTCAGGATTGGAATGGGTAGGAGTTGGATATTACTTTCTTGCTATAGGAAGGGTCTCATGTTTGGAATGGGAAGGAGTTGGATATCACATATGCTATAGTTAGTGTCTCAGGTTCGGAACGGGAAGGAGTTGGATATCACATCTCATGTTATAGGAAGGGTCTCAGGTTTGGTATAAGCATTGAGATATCACATATCTGCTATCGGAAGCGGCTCAGGATTTGAATGGGAAGGAGTTGGATATCCCATCTCATGTTATAGGAAGAGTCTCTGGTTTGGTATTAGAATCATTGAGATATCACATCGCATGCTGTAGGAAGGGTCTAAGGATTGGAATGGGGTGGACTTGGATATCACATCTCATGCTATAGGTAGGCTCTCAGTTTTGGTATAAGCATTGAGATATCACATCTCATGCTATAGGAAGGGTCTCAGGATTGGAATGGGAAGGAATTGGATATCACATCTCATGCTATAGGAAGGGTCTCAGATTTGGTATAAGCATTGAGATATCACATCTCATGCTAAAGGAAGGGTCTCAGGATTGGAATGGGAAGGAGTTGTATATGACATCTCAGGCCATAGGAAGGTTCTCAGGTTTGGTATAAGCATTGAGATATCACATCTCTGCTATCGGAAAGGTCTCAGGATTGGAATGGGAAGGAGTTGGATATCCCATCTCATGTTATAGGAAGGGTCTCAGGTTTGGTATTAGAAGCATAGAGATATCACATCTCATGCTATAGGAAGGGTCTCAGGATTGGAATGGGAAGGACTTGGATGTCACATCTCATGCTATAGGGAGGGTCTCAAGTTTGATATTAGAAGCATTGAGATAACAAATCTCATGATATCGGAAGGGTCTCAGGATTGGAATGGGAAGGAGTTGGATATCACATCTCATGATAAAGGAAGGGTCTAAGGTTTGGAAGGGGAAGGATTTGGATATCACATCTCATGTTATAGGACGGGTCTCAGGTTTGGTATTAGAAGCATTGAGATATCAAGTCTCATGGTATACGAAGGGTCTCAGAATTGGAATGGGAAGGAGTTGGATATCACACCTCAAGCTATAGGAAGGGTCTCAGGATTGGAATGGGAAGGAGTTTGATATCACATCTCATGCCATAGTATGGGTCTCAGGTTTGGTAGAAGCATTGGGATATCACATCTCATGCTATCGGAAGGGTATCAGTATTGGATTTGGAAGAAGTTGGATATCCCATCTCATGCTATAGGAAGGGTCTCAGGTTGGAATGGGAAGGAGTTGGATATCACATTTCATGTTATAGGAAGGGTCTCAGGATTGGAATGGGAAGGACTTGGATATCATATCTCATGCTATAGGACGGGTCTCAGGTTTGTTATTAGAATCATTGAGATATCATATTGCATGCTGTAGGAAGGGTCTAAGGATTGGAATGGGAAGGACCTGGATATCACATCTCATGCTATAGATAGGCTCTTAGGTTTGGAAAGGGAAGGAGTTGGATATCACATCTCATGTTATAGGATGGATCTCAGGTTTGGTATTAGAAGTATTGAGATATCACATCTCATGTTATCGGAAGGATCTCAGGTTTGGTATTAGAAGTATTGAGATATCACATCTCATGCTATAGGAAGGGTCTCAGGATTGGAATGGGAAGGAGTTGGATATCACATCTCATGCTAAAGGAAGGGTCTCAGGTTTGGTAGAAGCATTGAGATATCACATCTCATGCTATAGGAAGGGTCTCAGGATTGGAATGGGAAGGACTTAGATATCACATATCATGCTATAGGGAGGGTCTCAGTTTTGATATTAGAAGCATTGAGATATCACATCTCATGCTATCGGAAGTGTCTCAGGATTGGAATGGGAAGGATATCACATCTCATGCTAAAGGAAGGGTCTCAGGTTTGGAACGGGAAGGAGTTAAATTTCACATCTCATGTTATAGGAAGGGTCTCAGGTTTGGTATAAACATTGAGATATCACATCTCTGCTATCGGAAGTGTCTCAGGATTGGCATGGGAAGGAGTTGGATATCCCATCTCATGTTATAGGACGGGTCTCAGGTTTGTTATTAGAATCATTGAGATATCATATTGCATGCTGTAGGAAGGGTCTAAGGGTTGGAATGTGAAGGACTTGGATATCACATCTCATGCTATAGATAGGCTCTTAGGTTTGGAAAGGGAAGGAGTTGGATATCACATTTCATGTTAGAGGAAGGATCTCAGGTTTGGTATTAGAAGCATTGAGATATCACATCTCATGCTATAGGAAGGGTCTCAGGATTGGAATGGGAAGGAGTTGGATATCACATCTCATGCTATAGGAAGGGTCTCAGGTTTGGTATAAGCATTGAGATATCACATCTCATGCTATAGGACGGGTCTCAGGATTGGAATGGAAGGAGTTGGATATTACATCTCATGTTATAGGAAGGATCTCAGGTTTGGTATTAGAAGCATTGAGACATCACATCTCATGCTATAGGAAGGGTCTCAGGGTTGGAATGGGAAGGAGTTGGATATCACATCTCATCCAATAGGAAGGGTCTCAGGTTTGGAATGGGAAGTAATTGGATATCACATCTCATGTTATAGGAAGGATCTCAGGTTTGGTATTAGAAGCATTGAGATATCAAATCTCATGCTATAGGAAGGGTCTCAGGATTGGAATGTGAAGGATTTGGATATCACATCTCATGCTAAAGGAAGGGTCTCAGGTTTGGTAGAAGCATTGAGATATCACGTCTCTGCTATTGGAAGGGTCTCAGGATTGGATTGGGAAGGAGTTGGATATCCCTTTTCATGCTATAGGAAGGGTCTCAGGTTTGGTATAAGCATTGAGATATCACATCTCTGCTATCGGAAGGGTCTCAGGATTGGATTGGGAAGGAGTTGGATATCCCTTCTCATGTTATAGGAAGTGTCTCAGGTTGGAATGGGAAGGAGTTGGATATCACATCTCATGTTATAGGAAGGGTCTCAGGATTGGAATGGGAAGGATTTGGATATCACATCTCTTGCTATAGGAAGGGTCTCAGGATTGGAATGGGTAGGAGTTGGATATTACTTTCTTGCTATAGGAAGGGTCTCATGTTTGGAATGGGAAGGAGTTGTATATCACATATGCTATAGTTAGTGTCTCAGGTTTGGAACGGGAAGGAGTTGGATATCACATCTCATGTTATAGGAAGGGTCTCAGGTTTGGTATAAGCATTGAGATATCACATCTCTGCTATCGGAAGCGGCTCAGGATTGGAATGGGAAGGAGTTGGATATCCCATCTCATGTTATAGGAAGAGTCTCTGGTTTGGTATTAGAATAATTGAGATATCACATTGCATGTTGTAGGAAGGGTCTAAGGATTGGAATGGGATGGACTTGGATATCACATCTCATGCTATAGGTAGGCTCTCAGGTTTGGTATAAGCATTGAGATATCACATCTCATGCTATAGGAAGGGTCTCAGGATTGGAATGGGAAGGAATTGGATATCACATCTCATGCTATAGGAAGGGTCTCAGATTTGGTATAAGCATTGAGATATCACATATCATGCTAAAGGAAGGGTCTCAGGATTGGAATGGGAAGGAGTTGTATATGACATCTCAGGCCATAGGAAGGTTCTCAGGTTTGGTATAAGCATTGAGATATCACATCTCTGCTATCGGAAAGGTCTCAGGATTGGAATGGGAAGGAGTTGGATATCCCATCTCATGTTATAGGAAGGATCTCAGGTTTGGTATTAGAAGCATAGAGATATCACATCTCATGCTATAGGAAGGGTCTCAGGATTGGAATGGGAAGGACTTGGATGTCACATCTCATGCTATAGGGAGGGTCTCAAGTTTGATATTAGAAGCATTGAGATAACAAATCTCATGATATCGGAAGGGTCTCAGGATTGGAATGGGAAGGAGTTGGATATCACATCTCATGATAAAGGAAGGGTCTAAGGTTTGGAAGGGGAAGGATTTGGATATCACATCTCATGTTATAGGACGGGTCTCAGGTTTGGTATTAGAAGCATTGAGATATCAAGTCTCATGGTATGAGAAGGGTCTCAGAATTGGAATGGGAAGGAGTTGGATATCACACCTCAAGCTATAGGAAGGGTCTCAGGATTGGAATGGGAAGGAGTTTGATATCACATCTCATGCCATAGTATGGGTCTCAGGTTTGGTAGAAGCATTGGGATATCACATCTCATGCTATCGGAAGGGTATCAGTATTGGATTTCGAAGAAGTTGGATATCCCATCTCATGCTATAGGAAGGGTCTCAGGTTGGAATGGGAAGGAGTTGGATATCACATTTCATGTTATAGGAAGGGTCTCAGGATTGGAATGGGAAGGACTTGGATATCATATCTCATGCTATAGGACGGGTCTCAGGTTTGTTATTAGAATCATTGAGATATCATATTGCATGCTGTAGGAAGGGTCTAAGGATTGGAATAGGAAGGACCTGGATATCACATCTCATGCTATAGATAGGCTCTTAGGTTTGGAAAGGGAAGGAGTTGGATATCACATTTCATGTTAGAGGAAGGATCTCAGGTTTGGTATTAGAAGCACTGAGATATCACATCTCATGCTATAGGAAGGGTCTCAGGATTGGAATGGGAAGTAGTTGGATATCACATCTCATGCTATAGGAAGGGTCTCAGGTTTGGTATAAGCATTGAGATATCACATCTCATGCTATAGGACGGGTCTCAGGATTGGAATGGAAGGAGTTGGATATCACATCTCATGTTATAGGAAGGATCTCAGGTTTGGTATTAGAATCATTGAGACATCACATCTCATGCTATAGGAAGGGTCTCAGGGTTGGAATGGGAAGGAGTTGGATATCACAACTCATCCAATAGGAAGGGTCTCAGGTTTGGAATGGGAAGGAATTGGATATCACATCTCATGTTATAGGAAGGATCTCAGGTTTGGTATTAGAAGCATTGAGAGATCACATCTCATGCTATAGGAAGGGTCTCAGGATTGGAATGTGAAGGATTTGGATATCACATCTCATGCTAAAGGAAGGGTCTCAGGTTTGGTAGAAGCATTGAGATATCACGTCTCTGCTATCGGAAGGGTCTCAGGATTGGATTGGGAAGGAGTTGGATATCCCTTCTCATGCTATAGGAAGGGTCTCAGGATTTGAATGGCAAGGAGTTGGATATCACATCTCATGCCATACGAAGGGTCTCAGGTTTGGTATAAGCATTGAGATGTCACATCTCTGCTATCGGAAGGGTCTCAGGATTGGAATGGGAAGGAGTTGGATATTCCCATCTCATGTAATAGGAAGGGTCTCAGGTTTGGTATTAGAAGCATTGAGATATCACATCTCATGCTATAGGAAGGGTCTCAGGATTGGAATGGGAAGGACTTGGATATCACATCTCATGCTATAGGGAGGGTCTCAAGTATGATATTAGAAGCTTTGAGATATCACATCTCATGATATCGGAAGGGTCTCAGGATTGGAATGGGAAGGAGTTGGATATCACATCTCATGATAAAGGAAGGGTCTAAGGTTTGGAAGGGGAAGGATTTGGATATCACATCTCATGTTATATTACGGGTCTCAGGTTTGGTATTAGAAGCATTGAGATATCAAGTCTCAGAGTATAGGAAGGGTCTCAGAATTGGAATGGGAAGGAGTTGGATATCACATCTCAAGCTATAGGAAGGGTCTCAGGATTGGAATGGGAAGGACTTGGATATCACATCTCATGCTATAGGAAGGCTCTCAGGTTTGGAAGGGGAAAGAGTTGGATATCACATTTCATGTTAGAGGTAGGATCTCAGGTTTGGTATTAGAGGCATTGAGATATGACATCTCATGCTATCAGAAGGGTCTCGGGAATGGAATGGGAAGGAGTTGGATATCACATCTCATGCTAAAGGGAGGGTCTCAGGTTTGGAAGGGAAAGGATTTGGATATCACATCTCATGTTATAGGAAGGATCTCAGGTTTGGTATTAGAAGCATTGAGATATCACATCTCATGCTATCAGAAGGGTCTCAGGATTGGAATGGGAAGGAGTTGGATATCACATCTCATGCTAAAGGGAGGGTCTCAGGTTTGGAAGGGGAAGGATTTGGATATCACATCTCATGTTATCGGAAGGATCTCACGTTTGGTATTAGAAGTATTGAGATATCATATCTCATGCTATAGGAAGGGTCTCAGGATTGGAATGGGAAGGAGTTGGATATCACATCTCATGTTATAGGAAGTGTCTCAGGATTGTAATGGGAAGGACTTGGATATCACATCTCATGCTATAGGTAGGGTCTCAAGTTTGATATTAGAAGCATTGAGATATCACATCTCATGCTATAGGAAGGGTCTGAGGATTGGAATGGGAAGGAGTTGGATATCACATCTCATGCTATGGGAAGGGTCTCAGGTTTGGTATAAGCAGTGAGATATCACATCTCATGCTATAGGAAGTGTCTCAGGATTGGAAGGGAAGGAGTTGGATATCACATCTCATGTTATAGGAAGGATCTCAGGTTTGGTATAAGCATTGAGATATCACATCTCTGCTACCGGAAGGGTCTCAGGATTGGAATGGGAAGGAGTTGGATATTCCCATCTCATGTTATAGGAAGGGTCTCAGGTTTGGTATTAGAAGCATTGAGATATCACATCTCATGCTATAGGAAGGGTCTCAGGATTGGAATGGGAAGGACTTGAATATCACATCTCATGCTATAGGGAGGGTCTCAAGTTTGATATTAGAAGCTTTGAGATATCACATCTCATGATATCGGAAGGGTCTCAGGATTGGAATGGGAAGGAGTTGGATATCACATCTCATGATAAAGGAAGGGTCTAAGGTTTGGAAGGGGAAGGATTTGGATATCACATCTCATGTTATATTACGGGTCTCACGTTTGTATTAGAAGCATTGAGATATCAAGTCTCATAGTATAGGAAGGGTCTCAGAATTGGAATGGGAAGGAGTTGGATATCACATCTCAAGCTATAGGAAGGGTCTCAGGATTGGAATGGGAAGGACTTGGATATCACATCTCATGCTATAGGAAGGATCTCAGGTTTGGTATTAGAAGCATTGAGATATCACATCTCATGCTATCAGAAGAGTCTCAGGATTGGAATAGGAAGGAGTTGGATATCGCATCTCATGCTAAAGGGAGGGTCTCAGGATTGGAAGGGGAAGGATTTGGATATCACATCTCATGTTATCGGAAGGATCTCACGTTTGGTATTAGAAGTATTGAGATATCATATCTCATGCTATAGGAAGGGTCTCAGGATTGGAATGGGAAGGAGTTGGATATCACATCTCATGCTATAGGGAGGGTCTCAGGATTGGAATGGGAAGGACTTAGATATCACATATCATGCTATAGGGAGGGTCTCAGTTTTGATATTAGAAGCATTGAGATATCACATCTCATGCTATAGGAAGTGTCTCAGAATTGGAATGGGAAGGTGCTGGATATCACATCTCATGCTAAAGGAAGGGTCTCAGGTTTGGAACGGGAAGGGTTTGGATATCACATCTCATGTTATAGGAAGGGTCTCAGGTTTGGTATAAGCATTGAGATATCACATCTCTGCTATCGGAAGTGTCTCAGGATTGGAATGGGAAGGAGTTGGATATCCCATCTCATGTTATAGGACGGGTCTCAGGTTTGTTATTAGAATCATTGAGAAATCATATTGCATGCTGTAGGAAGGGCCTAAGGGTTGGAATGGGAAGGACTTGGATATCACATCTCATGGTATAGATAGGCTCTTAGGTTTGGAAAGGGAAGGAGTTGAATATCACATTTCATGTTAGAGGAAGGATCTCAGGTTTGGTATTAGAAGCATTGAGATATCACATCTCATGCTATAGGAAGGGTCTCAGGATTGGAATGGGAAGCAGTTGGATATCACATCTCATGCTAAAGGGAGGGTCTCAGGTTTGGAAGGGGAAGGATTTGGATATCACATCTCATGTTATAGGAAGGATCTCAGGTTTGGTATTAGAAGCATTGAGATATCACATCTCATGCTATCGGAAGGATCTCAGGTTTTGTATTAGAAGCATTGAGATATCACATCTCATGCTATCAGAAGAGTCTCAGGATTGGAATAGGAAGGAGTTGGATATCCCATCTCATGTTATAGGACGGGTCTCAGGTTTGTTATTGGAATCATTGAGATATCATATTGCATGCTGTAGGAAGGGTCTAAGGGTTGGAATGTGAAGGACTTGGATATCACATCTCATGCTATAGATAGGCTCTTAGGTTTGGAAAGGGAAGGAGTTGGATCTCACATTTCATGTTAGAGGAAGGATCTCAGGTTTGGTATTAGAAGCATTGAGATATCACATCTCATGCTATAGGAAGGGTCTCAGGATTGGAATGGGAAGGAGTTGGATATCACATCTCATGCTATAGGAAGGGTCTCAGGTTTGGTATAAGCATTGAGATATCACATCTCATGCTATAGGAAGGGTCTCAGGATTGGAATGGAAGGAGTTGGATATCAGATCTCATGTTATAGGAAGGATCTCAGGTTTGGTATTAGAAGCATTGAGATATCACATCTCATGCTATAGGAAGGGTCTCAGGATTGGAATGTGAAGGATTTGGATATCACATCTCATGCTAAAGGAAGGGTCTCAGGTTTGGTAGAAGCATTGAGATATCACGTCGCTGCTATCGGAAGGGTCTCAGGATTGGATTGGGAAGGAGTTGGATATCCCTTCTCATGCTATAGGAAGGGTCTCAGGATTTGAATGGCAAGGAGTTGGATATCACATTTCATGCCATAGGAAGGGTCTCAGGTTTGGTATAAGCATTGAGATATCACATCTCTGCTATCGGAAGGGTCTCAGGATTGGATTGGGAATGAGTTGGATATCCCTTCTCATGCTATAGGAAGTGTCTCAGGTTGGAATGGGAAGGAGTTGGATATCACATCTCATGTTATAGGAAGGGTCTCAGGATTGGAATGGGAAGGAGTTGGATATTACTTTCTTGCTATAGGAAGGGTCTCATGTTTGGAATGGGAAGGAGTTGGATATCACATATGCTATAGTTAGTGTCTCAGGTTTGGAACTGTAAGGAGTTGGATATCACATCTCATGTTATAGGAAGGGTCTCAGGTTTGGTATAAGCATTGAGATATCACATCTCTGCTATCGGAAGCGGCTCAGGATTGGAATGGGAAGGAGTTGGATATCCCATCTCATGTTATAGGAAGAGTCTCTGGTTTGGTATTAGAATAATTGAGATATCACATTGCATGTTGTAGGAAGGGTCTGAGGATTGGAATGGGATGGACTTGGATATCACATCTCATGCTATAGGTAGGCTCTCAGGTTTGGTATAAGCATTGAGATATCACATCTCATGCTATAGGAAGGGTCTCAGGATTGGAATGGGAAGGAATTGGATATCACATCTCATGCTATAGGAAGGGTCTCAGATTTGGTATAAGCATTGAGATATCACATATCATGCTAAAGGAAGGGTCTCAGGATTGGAATGGGAAGGAGTTGTATATGACATCTCAGGCCATAGGAAGGTTCTCAGGTTTGGTATAAGCATTGAGATATCACATCTCTGCTATCGGAAAGGTCTCAGGATTGGAATGGGAAGGAGTTGGATATCCCATCTCATGTTATAGGAAGGATCTCAGGTTTGGTATTAGAAGCATAGAGATATCACATCTCATGCTATAGGAAGGGTCTCAGGATTGGAATGGGAAGGACTTGGATGTCACATCTCATGCTATAGGGAGGGTCTCAAGTTTGATATTAGAAGCATTGAGATAACAAATCTCATGATATCGGAAGGGTCTCAGGATTGGAATGGGAAGGAGTTGGATATCACATCTCATGATAAAGGAAGGGTCTAAGGTTTGGAAGGGGAAGGATTTGGATATCACATCTCATGTTATAGGACGGGTCTCAGGTTTGGTATTAGAAGCATTGAGATATCAAGTCTCATGGTATAAGAAGGGTCTCAGAATTGGAATGGGAAGGAGTTGGATATCACACCTCAAGCTATAGGAAGGGTCTCAGGATTGGAATGGGAAGGAGTTTGATATCACATCTCATGCCATAGTATGGGTCTCAGGTTTGGTAGAAGCATTGGGATATCACATCTCATGCTATCGGAAGGGTATCAGTATTGGATTTTGAAGAAGTTGGATATCCCATCTCATGCTATAGGAAGGGTCTCAGGTTGGAATGGGAAGGAGTTGGATATCACATTTCATGTTATAGGAAGGGTCTCAGGATTGGAATGGGAAGGACTTGGATATCATATCTCATGCTATAGGACGGGTCTCAGGTTTGTTATTAGAATCATTGAGATATCATATTGCATGCTGTAGGAAGGGTCTAAGGATTGGAATGGGAAGGACTTGGATATCACATCTCATGCTATAGATAGGCTCTTAGGTTTGGTATTAGAAGCATTGAGATATCACATCTCATGCTATAGGAAGGGTCTCAGGATTGGAATGTGAAGGATTTGGATATCACATCTCATGCTAAAGGAAGGGTCTCAGGTTTGGTAGAAGCATTGAGATATCACGTCTCTGCTATCGAAAGGGTCGCAGGATTGGATTGGGAAGGAGTTGGATATCCCTTCTCATGCTATAGGAAGGGTCTCAGGATTTGAATGGCAAGGAGTTGGATATCACATCTCATGCCATAGGAAGGGTCTCAGGTTTGGTATAAGCATTGAGATATCACATCTCTGCTATCGGAAGGGTCTCAGGATTGGATTGGGAAGGAGTTGGATATCCCTTCTCATGCTATAGGAAGTGTCTCAGGTTGGAATGGGAAGGAGTTGGATATCACATCTCATGTTATAGGAAGGGTCTCAGGATTGGAATGGGAAGGATTTGGATATCACATCTCTTGCTATAGGAAGGGTCTCAGGATTGGAATGGGTAGGAGTTGGATATTACTTTCTTGCTATAGGAAGGGTCTCATGTTTGGAATGGGAAGGAGTTGGATATCACATATGCTATAGTTAGTGTCTCAGGTTTGGAACGGGAAGGAGTTGGATATCACATCTCATGTTATAGGAAGGGTCTCAGGTTTGGTATAAGCATTGAGATATCACATCTCTGCTATCGGAAGCGGCTCAGGATTGGAATGGGAAGGAGTTGGATATCACATCTCATGTTATAGTAAGAGTCTCTGGTTTGGTATTAGAATCATTGAGATATCACATCGCATGCTGTAGGAAGGGTCTAAGGATTGGAATGGGATGGACTTGGATATCACATCTCATGCTATAGGTAGGCTCTCAGATTTGGTATAAGCATTGAGATATCACATCTCATGCTAAAGGAAGGGTCTCAGGATTGGAATGGGAAGGAGTTGTGTATGACATCTCATGCTATAGGAAGGGTCTCAGATTTGGTATAAGCATTGAGATATCACATCTCATGCTAAAGGAAGGGTCTCAGGATTGGAATGGGAAGGAGTTGTGTATGACATCTCAGGCCATAGGAAGGGTCTCAGGTTTGGTATAAGCATTGAGATATCACATCTCTGCTATCGGAAGGGTCTCAGGATTGGAATGGGAAGGAGTTGGATATCCCATCTCATGTTATAGGAAGGGTCTCAGGTTTGGTATTAGAAGCATAGAGATAACAAATCTCATGATATCGGAAGGGTCTCAGGATTGGAATGGGAAGGAGTTGGATACCACATCTCATGATAAAGGAAGGGTCTAAGGTTTGGAAGGGGAAGGATTTGGATATCACATCTCATGTTATAGGACGGGTCTCAGGTTTGGTATTAGAAGCATTGAGATATCACATCGCATGCTGTAGGAAGGGTCTAAGGATTGGAATGGGATGGACTTGGATATCACATCTCATGCTATAGGTAGGCTCTCAGATTTGGTATAAGCATTGAGATATCACATCTCATGCTATAGGAAGGGTCTCAGGATTGGAATGGGAAGGATTTGGATATCACATCTCATGCTATAGGAAGGGTCTCAGATTTGGTATAAGCATTGAGATATCACATCTCATGCTAAAGGAAGGGTCTCAGGATTGGAATGGGAAGGAGTTGTGTATGACATCTCAGGCCATAGGAAGGGTCTCAGGTTTGGTATAAGCATTGAGATATCACATCTCTGCTATCGGAAGGGTCTCAGGATTGGAATGGGAAGGAGTTGGATATCCCATCTCATGTTATAGGAAGGGTCTCAGGTTTGGTATTAGAAGCATAGAGATAACAAATCTCATGATATCGGAAGGGTCTCAGGATTGGAATGGGAAGGAGTTGGATACCACATCTCATGATAAAGGAAGGGTCTAAGGTTTGGAAGGGGAAGGATTTGGATATCACATCTCATGTTATAGGACGGGTCTCAGGTTTGGTATTAGAAGCATTGAGATATCAAGTCTCATGGTATAAGAAGGGTCTCAGAATTGGAATGGGAAGGAGTTGGATATCACACCTCAAGCTATAGGAAGGGTCTCAGGATTGGAATGGGAAGGAGTTTGATATCACATCTCATGCCATAGTATGGGTCTCAGGTTTGGTAGAAGCATTGGGATATCACATCTCATGCTATCGGAAGGGTATCAGTATTGGATTTTGAAGAAGTTGGATATCCCATCTCATGCTATAGGAAGGGTCTCAGGTTGGAATGGGAAGGAGTTGGATATCACATTTCATGTTATAGGAAGGGTCTCAGGATTGGAATGGGAAGGACTTGGATATCATATCTCATGCTATAGGACGGGTCTCAGGTTTGTTATTAGAATCATTGAGATATCATATTGCATGCTGTAGGAAGGGTCTAAGGATTGGAATAGGAAGGACCTGGATATCACATCTCATGCTATAGATAGGCTCTTAGGTTTGGAAAGGGAAGGAGTTGGATATCACATTTCATGTTAGAGGAAGGATCTCAGGTTTGGTATTAGAAGCATTGAGATATCACATCTCATGCTATAGGAAGGGTCTCAGGATTGGAATGGGAAGTAGTTGGATATCACATCTCATGCTATATGAAGGGTCTCAGGTTTCGTATAAGCATTGCGATATCACATCTCATGCTATAGGACGGGTCTCAGGATTGGAATGGAAGGAGTTGGATATCACATCTCATGTTATAGGAAGGATCTCAGGTTTGGTATTAGAATCATTGAGACATCACATCTCATGCTATAGGAAGGGTCCCAGGGTTGGAATGGGAAGGAGTTGGATATCACAACTCATCCAATAGGAAGGGTCTCAGGTTTGGAATGGGAAGGAATTGGATATCACATCTCATGTTATAGGAAGGATCTCAGGTTTGGTATTAGAAGCATTGAGATATCACATCCCATGCTATAGGAAGGGTCTCAGGATTGGAATGTGAAGGATTTGGATATCACATCTCATGCTAAAGGAAGGGTCTCAGGTTTGGTATAAGCATTGAGATATCACATCTCTGCTATCGGAAGGGTCTCAGGATTGGATTGGGAAGGAGTTGGATATCCCTTCTCATGCTATAGGAAGTGTCTCAGGTTGGAATGGGAAGGAGTTGGATATCACATCTCATGTTATAGGAAGGGTCTCAGGATTGGAATGGGAAGGATTTGGATATCACATCTCTTGCTATAGGAAGGGTCTCAGGATTGGAACGGGTAGGAGTTGGATATTACTTTCTTGCTATAGGAAGGGTCTCATGTTTGGAATGGGAAGGAGTTGGATATCACATATGCTATAGTTAGTGTCTCAGGTTTGGAACGGGAAGGAGTTGGATATCACATCTCATGTTATAGGAAGGGTCTCAGGTTTGGTATAAGCATTGAGATATCACATCTCTGCTATCGGAAGCGGCTCAGGATTGGAATGGGAAGGAGTTGGATATCACATCTCATGTTATAGGAAGGATCTCAGGTTTGGTATTAGAAGCATTGAGATATCACATCCCATGCTATAGGAAGGGTCTCAGGATTGGAATGTGAAGGATTTGGATATCACATCTCATGCTAAAGGAAGGGTCTCAGGTTTGGTAGAAGCATTGAGATATCACGTCTCTGCTATCGGAAGGGTCTCAGGATTGGATTGGGAAGGAGTTGGATATCCCTTCTCATGCTATAGGAAGGGTCTCAGGATTTGAATGGCAAGGAGTTGGATATCACATCTCATGCCATACGAAGGGTCTCAGGTTTGGTATAAGCATTGAGATATCACATCTCTGCTATCGGAAGGGTCTCAGGATTGGAATGGGAAGGAGTTGGATATTCCCATCTCATGTAATAGGAAGGGTCTCAGGTTTGGTATTAGAAGCATTGAGATATCACATCTCATGCTATAGGAAGGGTCTCAGGATTGGAATGGGAAGGACTTGGATATCACATCTCATGCTATAGGGAGGGTCTCAAGTTTGATATTAGAAGCTTTGAGATATCACATCTCATGATATCGGAAGGGTCTCAGGATTGCAATGGGAAGGAGTTGGATATCACATCTCATGATAAAGGAAGGGTCTAAGGTTTGGAAGGGGAAGGATTTGGATATCACATCTCATGTTATATTACGGGTCTCAGGTTTGGTATTAGAAGCATTGAGATATCAAGTCTCAGAGTATAGGAAGGGTCTCAGAATTGGAATGGGAAGGAGTTGGATATCACATCTCAAGCAATAGGAAGGGTATCAGGATTGGATTGGGAAGGACTTGGATATCAGATCTCATGCTATAGGAAGGCTCTCAGGTTTGGAAGGGGAAAGAGTTGGATATCACATTTCATGTTAGAGGTAGGATCTCAGGTTTGGTATTAGAGGCATTGAGATATCACATCTCATGCTATCAGAAGGGTCTCGGGAATGGAATGGGAAGGAGTTGGATATCACATCTCATGCTAAAGGGAGGGTCTCAGGTTTGGAAGGGGAAGGATTTGGATATCACATCTCATGTTATAGGAAGGATCTCAGGTTTGGTATTAGAAGCATTGAGATATCACATCTCATGCTATCGGAAGGATCTCAGGTTTGGTATTAGAAGCATTGAGATATCACATCTCATGCTATCAGAAGGGTCTCAGGATTGGAATGGGAAGGAGTTGGATATCACATCTCATGCTAAAGGGAGGGTCTCAGGTTTGGAAGGGGAAGGATTTGGATATCACATCTCATGTTATCGGAAGGATCTCACGTTTGGTATTAGAAGTATTGAGATATCATATCTCATGCTATAGGAAGGGTCTCAGGATTGGAATGGGAAGGAGTTGGATATCACATCTCATGCTATAGGAAGTGTCTCAGGATTGTAATGGGAAGGACTTGGATATCACATCTCATGCTATAGGTAGGGTCTCAAGTTTGATATTAGAAGCATTGAGATATCACATCTCATGCTATAGGAAGGGTCTGAGGATTGGAATGGGAAGGAGTTGGATATCACATCTCATGCTATGGGAAGGGTCTCAGGTTTGGTATAAGCAGTGAGATATCACATCTCATGCTATAGGAAGTGTCTCAGGATTGGAATGGGAAGGAGTTGGATATCACATCTCATGTTATAGGAAGGATCTCAGGTTTGGTATAAGCATTGAGATATCACATCTCTGCTATCGGAAGGGTCTCAGGATTGGAATGGGAAGGAGTTGGATATTCCCATCTCATGTTATAGGAAGGGTCTCAGGTTTGGTATTAGAAGCATTGAGATATCACATCTCATGCTATAGGAAGGGTCTCAGGATTGGAATGGGAAGGAGTTGGATATCACATCTCATGATAAAGGAAGGGTCTAAGGTTTGGAAGGGGAAGGATTTGGATATCACATCTCATGTTATATTACGGGTCTCACGTTTGTATTAGAAGCATTGAGATATCAAGTCTCATAGTATAGGAAGGGTCTCAGAATTGGAATGGGAAGGAGTTGGATATCACATCTCAAGTTATAGGAAGGGTCTCAGGATTGGAATGGGAAGGACTTGGATATCACATCTCATGCTATAGGAAGGCTCTCAGGTTTGGAAGGGGAAAGAGTTGGATATCACATTTCATGTTAGAGGTAGGATCTCAGGTTTGGTATTAGAGGCATTGAGATATCACATCTCATGCTATCAGAAGGGTCTCAGGAATGGAATGGGAAGGAGTTGGATATCACATCTCATGCTAAAGGGAGGGTCTCAGGTTTGGAAGGGGAAGGATTTGGATATCACATCTCATGTTATAGGAAGGATCTCAGGTTTGGTATTAGAAGCATTGAGATATCACATCTCATGCTATCGGAAGGATCTCAGGTTTGGTATTAGAAGCATTGAGATATCACATCTCATGCTATCAGAAGAGTCTCAGGATTGGAATAGGAAGGAGTTGGATATCACATCTCATGCTAAAGGGAGGGTCTCAGGATTGGAAGGGGAAGGATTTGGATATCACATCTCATGTTATCGGAAGGATCGCACGTTTGGTATTAGAAGTATTGAGATATCATATCTCATGCTATAGGAAGGGTCTCAGGATTGGAATGGGAAGGAGTTGGATATCACATCTCATGCTATAGGGAGGGTCTCAGGATTGGAATGGGAAGGACTTAGATATCACATATCATGCTATAGGGAGGGTCTCAGTTTTGATATTAGAAGCATTGAGATATCACATCTCATGCTATAGGAAGTGTCTCAGGATTGGAATGGGAAGGTGCTGGATATCACATCTCATGCTAAAGGAAGGGTCTCAGGTTTGGAACGGGAAGGATTTGGATATCATATCTCATGTTATAGGAAGGGTCTCAGGTTTGGTATAAGCATTGAGATATCACATCTCTGCTATCGGAAGTGTCTCAGGATTGGAATGGGAAGGAGTTGGATATCCCATCTCATGTTATAGGACGGGTCTCAGGTTTGTTATTAGAATCATTGAGATATCATATTGCATGCTGTAGGAAGGGTCTAAGGGTTGGAATGGGAAGGAGTTGGATATCCCATCTCATGTTATAGGACGGGTCTCAGGTTTGTTATTAGAATCATTGAGATATCACATCTCATGCTATAGGAAGGGTCTCAGGATTGGAATGGGAAGCAGTTGGATATCACATCTCATGCTATAGGAAGGGTCTCAGGTTTGGTATAAGCATTGAGATATCACATCTCATGCTATAGGACGGGTCTCAGGATTGGAATGGAAGGAGTTGGATATCACATCTCATGTTATAGGAAGGATCTCAGGTTTGGTATTAGAAGCATTGAGACATCACATCTCATGCTATAGGAAGGGTCTCAGGGTTGGAATGGGAAGCAGTTGGATATCACATCTCATGCTATAGGAAGGGTCTCAGGGTTGGAATGGGAAGGAATTGGATATCACATCTCATGTTATAGGAAGGATCTCAGGTTTGGTATTAGAAGCATTGAGATATCACATCTCATGCTATAGGAAGGGTCTCAGGATTGGAATGTGAAGGATTTGAATATCACATCTCATGCTAAAGGAAGGGTCTCAGGTTTGGTAGAAGCATTGAGATATCACGTCTCTGCTATCGGAAGGGTCTCAGGATTGGATTGGGAAGGAGTTGGATATCACATCTCATGCCATAGGAAGGGTCTCAGGTTTGGTATAAGCATTGAGATATCACATCTCTGCTATCGGAAGGGTCTCAGGATTGGATTGGGAAGGAGTTGGATATCCCTTCTCATGCTATAGGAAGTGTCTCAGGTTGGAATGGGAAGGAGTTGGATATCACATCTCATGTTATAGGAAGGGTCTCAGGATTGGAATGGGAAGGATTTGGATATCACATCTCTTGCTATAGGAAGGGTCTCAGGATTGGAATGGGTAGGAGTTGGATATTACTTTCTTGCTATAGGAAGTGTCTCATGTTTGGAATGGGAAGGAGTTGGATATCACATATGCTATAGTTAGTGTCTCAGGTTTGGAACGGGAAGGAGTTGGATATCACATCTCATGTTATAGGAAGGGTCTCAGGTTTGGTATAAGCATTGAGATATCACATCTCTGCTATCGGAAGCGGCTCAGGATTGGAATGGGAAGGAGTTGGATATCCCATCTCATGTTATAGGAAGAGTCTCTGGTTTGGTATTAGAATCATTGAGATATCACATTGCATGCTGTAGGAAGGGTCTAAGGATTGGAATGGGATGGACTTGGATATCACATCTCATGCTATAGGTAGGCTCTCAGGTTTGGTATAAGCATTGAGATATCACATCTCATGCTATAGGAAGGGTCTCAGGATTGGAATGGGAAGGAATTGGATATCACATCTCATGCTATAGGAAGGGTCTCAGATTTGGTATAAGCATTGAGATATCACATCTCATGCTAAAGGAAGGGTCTCAGGATTGGAATGGGAAGGAGTTGTATATGACATCTCAGGCCATAGGAAGGTTCTCAGGTTTGGTATAAGCATTGAGATATCACATCTCTGCTATCGGAAGGGTCTCAGGATTGAAATGGGAAGGAGTTGGATTTCCCATCTCATGTTATAGGAAGGGTCTCAGGTTTGGTATTAGAAGCATAGAGATATCACATCTCATGCTATAGGAAGGGTCTCAGGATTTGAATGGCAAGGAGTTGGATATCACATCTCATGCCATAGGAAGGGTCTCAGGTTTGGTATAAGCATTCAGATATCACATCTCTGCTATCGGAAGGGTCTCAGGATTGGATTGGGAAGGAGTTAGATATCCCTTCTCATGCTATAGGAAGTGTCTCAGGTTGGAATGGGAAGGAGTTGGATATCACATCTCATGTTATAGGAAGGGTCTCAGGATTGGAATGGGAAGGACTTGGATGTCACATCTCATGCTATAGGGAGGGTCTCAAGTTTGATATTAGAAGCATTGAGATAACAAATCTCATGATATCGGAAGGGTCTCAGGATTGGAATGGGAAGGAGTTGGATATCACATCTCATGATAAAGGAAGGGTCTAAGGTTTGGAAGGGGAAGGATTTGGATATCACATCTCATGTTATAGGACGGGTCTCAGGTTTGGTATTAGAAGCATTGAGATATCAAGTCTCATGGTATAAGAAGGGTCTCAGAATTGGAATGGGAAGGAGTTGGATATCACACCTCAAGCTATAGGAAGGGTCTCAGGATTGGAATGGGAAGGACTTGGATATCACATCTCATGCTATAGGGAGGGTCTCAAGTTTGATATTAGAAGCTTTGAGATATCACATCTCATGATATCGGAAGGGTCTCAGGATTGGAATGGGAAGGAGTTGGATATCACATCTCATGATAAAGGAAGGGTCTAAGGTTTGGAAGGGGAAGCATTTGGATATCACATCTCATGTTATATTACGGGTCTCACGTTTGTATTAGAAGCATTGAGATATCAAGTCTCATAGTATAGGAAGAGTCTCAGAATTGGAACGGGAAGGAGTTGGATATCACATCTCAAGCTATAGGAAGGGTCTCAGGATTGGAATGGGGAGGACTTGGATATCACATCTCATGCTATAGGAAGGCTCTCAGGTTTGGAAGGGGAAATAGTTGGATATCACATTTCATGTTAGAGGTAGGATCTCAGGTTTGGTATTAGAGGCATTGAGATATCACATCTCATGCTATCAGAAGGGTCTCAGGAATGGAATGGGAAGGAGTTGGATATCACATCTCATGCTAAAGGGAGGGTCTCAGGTTTGGAAGGGGAAGGATTTGGATATCACATCTCATGTTATAGGAAGGATCTCAGGTTTGGTATTAGAAGCATTGAGATATCACATCTCATGCTATCGGAAGGATCTCAGGTTTGGTATTAGAAGCATTGAGATATCACATCTCATGCTATCAGAAGAGTCTCAGGATTGGAATAGGAAGGAGTTGGATATCACATCTCATGCTAAAGGGAGGGTCTCAGGATTGGAAGGGGAAGGATTTGGATATCACATCTCATGTTATCGGAAGGATCTCACGTTTGGTATTAGAAGTATTGAGATATCATATCTCATGCTATAGGAAGGGTCTCAGGATTGGAATGGGAAGGAGTTGGATATCACATCTCATGCTATAGGGAGGGTCTCAGGATTGGAATGGGAAGGACTTAGATATCACATATCATGCTATAGGGAGGGTCTCAGTTTTGATATTAGAAGCATTGAGATATCACATCTCATGCTATAGGAAGTGTCTCAGGATTGGAATGGGAAGGTGCTGGATATCACATCTCATGCTAAAGGAAGGGTCTCAGGTTTGGAACGGGAAGGATTTGGATATCACATCTCAGGTTATAGGAAGGGTCTCAGGTTTGGTATAAGCATTGAGATATCACATCTCTGCTATCGGAAGTGTCTCAGGATTGGAATGGGAAGGAGTTGGATATCCCATCTCATGTTATAGGACGGGTCTCAGGTTTGTTATTAGAATCATTGAGATATCATATTGCATGCTGTAGGAAGGGTCTAAGGGTTGGAATGGGAAGGACTTGGATATCACATCTCATGCTATAGATAGGCTCTTAGGTTTGGAAAGGGAAGGAGTTGGATATCACATTTCATGTTAGAGGAAGGATCTCAGGTTTGGTATTAGAAGCATTGAGATATCACA